>NW_013953059.1:232427-235365 GCF_001266775.1 Austrofundulus limnaeus
ACATTATGTTTCTTTACAAGTGTATGTAAACTTTTGACCACAACTGTACGTGACCGAAAACATTACCTCGCCCTTGGCGGAGGTAATTAAGCGTTGAGACCTGCAGTGTGAACGTAGCCATTGATACTCTCCTACAGCTTAGATCAGTTACTGGCAAACGTCCAAATATTCACCTTAGGTCAACTAGTGGCTTTAGGACAGCCAGTAGAGACTTTTCTTACTGAGGAGTTGGCAACACTACGATCTGGATTACAGATCAGAAAACGGATCTAGGCCAGAGGTGGCCCACAGGTGCTATAAAAATAYTGCATTTGGACCAGATGTGGTATAAATACAGAGATCTTATTTATTTTTTAGGCTTAGGCCCTTTGGCCCCTCGTTTCGTCACCATTGCCTCTGCTTTTAATTATCCTGTTGCCAGTTTTATCTTTTGGTTAGCCTCTTTCTTTTTACCCGGACTTTTGTTGCTTTAGCTTTTAGTTAGATTTTTTTCACAGTTGGCTATCCTTCTATTCTTTTAGCTTTTATGTAGCCTTTTGTTATATTTAGCTTTTTGCTGCTAAGTTTCAGCAAGCATTTTGCTACATTTAGCCTTTTACTCCTTGAAGTTTGTTAATAGAATTTTGTTTTTCATAAAGCTAGCATTGTGTTTCTTCTAATTTAGCCAGTGTTGTGATTGTTTTGGGCTTTAGTTTGTGTTGCTACCCTCTAGTAACTCACAAATGACAAGCTATTGTTAACTGATGGCTTTATTTAGTTGAACATATGCTTCCATTGTCAAACTGCTTTTGCCAGAGTGAGAACTATAAACATACAGATTAAACCATAAAATTTCAGCTCAAGAGTTTGTACATTTCACATAAACCATACACACAGGGAAAACATCAATGGAAAGCTAAATTTTGTGCGAACAACACACCTTGTTCCTTGTGTTCCAAAACAGAGAAATGGCTTCAGCCTTTGCTGTAATACACCTTCATACAGATATAAAAACAGAAACTATCACACACAATAAACTGATAGATCTTATATATTTTCATTAGTGCTTTACAAGCTTAACAAACAACAAAATTATACAACAATCTAGTTATGCTTGATAACTAAACGATGTCTACCGGACGTCATCCAGTTAATATCCTGCACCGCTCATCAACTCTCTTTAGTTTACATTTCCTGTGAGTAAATAACCTGAAAAAAATTAACCTGAACATAACATCGCTGTGAGCTACAGTTAGCTTTTTTGCTACTTTTAGTTTTAGTTAGCCTTTTGCTGTAATTTTAAACATCCATTCTGACTGACTAGTGGGAAATTCTGGTCATTTAAACAAATAAAAAGCACCTGAATAAAAATGATTTCACCATGATTTTTCAAAGTGAATTCCACTGAACTTTAATGGTCAGTCAGGTCTAAGAATTTTATCAGTTCCTCCTCAGTTTTGAATCATCTGGAGTGATTTATTCTGACTGGTGGTACACCAGGAAGCTTTATGCCTGCTTCCCTCTCGTCTTTATGTTGTTAACAGATGTGTTTAAAGAAACGCAGCAGAAAATGAAAACCTCCTTACATCTTTTTCCTTCTTGCTATCTCACAGTGACTTCCCAAATCCTGCCGTCTCTGTATTTGGAGTTGATACTAGCAGCACAGCCCAGTTCAGAGCCAACGAGGCGATAAAAGGCTTTTCATTTGGGAACCTCTGTGAAAACTTGAGTTTTTGGGGGAGTGCCAGAAAGGCCTTAATGCCCTTATCACTTTGTACATGTATGCTATTATGTTTTATACCACCGTATTAAGTTGCATTAGTAACTTGGGCACCCCCTCTAGCCACACAAAGGGCAAAGCTTCAATAAAACGGCCCATCCCACCATTTATAAAAGCATCCACRAAAACCCCCCACTTTTTAAGAGTGCCACCTCAGAGGAAGCTAAAAGCACTGATCCTGGCTGTGTGTAGTTGCAGGGCCTCCAGAATTAATCCCGAACAATTTTTCTGCACCACTTGTGCCTGTGATAAAGGAAGCATGAGCATTTAAATGGGCTGGGTCCCTGGTGGCATTAAGTTCTTACCATATTGGGCTGCAGTCAGGCCTGCAGTGAAGAGCCGACTGGAGCGAGGCTTTCAGTCTTGCTGGGCTTACACTTTCTATCTTCCTTCATCCTCCGACACTTCATGTATTTTACAACCAGTTTTGCTTTCTAACAGATAAGACAACAAACAGCATGTTTGCATTATCTGATCCTGCAATCAGAAATATGTTTATAACTTTCTGTATGATTTTAATCACAGAGAGCTTTACATTCATTTGTTTACACAACTAAATAAAGGCAGGTTTTTTAAGAGGCCATAATCTTCTCTGCTTTTTAAAGTCTTTGTGACTTAGCTGTCTTTTTTCAATTTCACAGCTTGACTAACCAATTTAAAGCTACTTACTGCGTTTAGCTCATCTGTGTTTTAACCTCTGACCCACTGATTCTCACGACCACGTTTAATTTATGCTGTGTTGTTAATTATTACTCTGTCCTGACAAACACATTTTAGGGATTATTGTTTTGGGTTCTGGTGGTTGTTTTTAATTTCCACCACTACAAAAATATTTTATTAAAAGTTGGTTTTCCACAGAGATGTAATAAATTAATTGATTTTAATGTTAAGAGATTATTTTCATATTTCTGAACAAACAACTGTCTAATTCAATAGATAGTCATAAGAAATAGTTTCTCCTTTTTTACTGCAGGGTTTTTATATACAGAGGGTAAAATAAGCATTGAACACGTCATCATTTTTCTCAGTAAATATATTACTAGAGGTGCTAATGACATAAAATTTTTACCAGATGTCGGTAACAACCCAATTGATTCATAAAGATTTCATTTCAGAAGTCATTTTGCAGGTATACGGACATATAGAGCAATCTCGTGGATTTTTTCAAGTCTTACGGAT
>NW_013953059.1:236699-239703 GCF_001266775.1 Austrofundulus limnaeus
ATCCGTAAGACTTGAAAAAATCCACGAGATTGCTCTATATGTCCGTATACCTGCAAAATGACTTCTGAAATGAAATCTTTATGAATCACTTGGGTTGTTACCGACATCTGGTGAAAATTTCATGTCATTAGCACCTCTAGTAATATATTTACTGAGAAAAATGGTGACGTGTTTAATACTTATTTTACCCGCTGTATTACAGCATAATAAATGCATTTCTTACACATTAGATTTATTTAATCCATWTAGTAGCTTAAACACTTGTCTTCCAAATTTCTATTTTAAAGTTTCTGTCATGCTTTTGATGGTGTGGCGTTAACGTTCAGCGGAATGCCCGTGTGCCGTTTTTGTTTCATTTTATTTTGTAATGTCGTTTCTGTGTTTCTGTTCATCCTGTGTCCGTGTGCAATGCATCAAAATTGACGTCTAGGCCCTCCTCTTTCGATTGACACCTCATTTGACCAACTGGGTTCAAGTGTCAGCTGTTCAGAGCCAATAATATGTGAGAAGTGACCAACTTCCGGTTTCTGTCACCCTGGGCTTGATTTACTGTAGAATCGGCCAGTSAGCTCCGAGCTTCGTTCTGATGYCACAGCTGTGTAGCCAATCAAGTACCTTTCATTTGGTGTATACAGAGCCCTATATAGAGAGAGTTGCAACACTCTTTGAACCAGCCGACACACGGTCACGTGTTTCATGGAGCTTCCAAWAGTTCCWAACAAAGCAGCGCTGTCWGTCGGTTTGAGCCGATTCTGACGGGACAGAGCGCAAAAACAACCACTTAATTTCCCCCGCGATCCCGGTAATTATTAAGCAATGACAAACTGATTATTTCAATGCCTAAGCATTTTATAGAAACATTTTTAGGAGGAGCAGGGACATTTTTCCATGGTTTAACATTTTAGAGGGAAACGAGCCTAGTAGTAACACGTAAAATACATACAGGCTATAGATCATACTTATTAATAAAAATCAAGCATCTATACAATACTGATCAATATGTCTACAGTGGTTCATAGTAAAGTTATGCCTGTAAAGACCACCAAACATGGGTAGCAATACACATATAAAGCTTTCTGATGCTCTCCATGCTAGCATAAATGCTATACCTACATTTAGCTGTCAGGTCTGCTCCAACTTACTGTACCTTCAGATCTATCCAACTACAAAACAATATTACGTTTTCCAGGATTTATTGTCCCAAACAACCAGGAGTACTACATGTCAGTCTGTTCTCTCTGCCTGCTCTCAGATGAATAAAATGAGCTGAATGACAGAGTAAAAAAATGATCTCAGACATTTTAAATGACTTGGTGGATAATCTRTAGCTGWCGCTTARACAAAGACCTGGGAGGAATTCTTCTTTTCTGTACAAGTCTAYTCTAYATTCCATTGTTGGTTTTTCATGTAAACAAAGTATCTATTACCTTGTTAATTGGGGACTTTAGCCAACTACTGTGAAACAGTAATTAATTGATTAAAATGTTGTTTTTAATTAAACTGTTTACAGTCAAAATCAAATTAAATGAAAAAATATGTGTCAATTGTGAAAAACCAAACATAGAAACATTTTATTATAAAATATAATGCAAAATGTAAAACAAACTCTTATAAAGAAGTATGTTTACTACTATTTATACTGTTTATTTATTACATCTGCACAAACAAGCCATCTGGTTAAATTTGGACGGTGTGCTCCGGTCCTGAGGGTTCCTCCTTGGCATCAACAGCAGCTCTTTTTGATGTCAGTCACATCTGTTGACCTCCCTGAAAATAACCATAGAGAAACAATGCAGAGGATTCATTAAAAATCATTTTCACAGATGAAAATTGATATTGAAAATAAAGTGGTAAAATGTGTTTTGATGGAAATAGTTGGAATTAAAAGTGATAAATAAAATGTTGAGGGTGGAATAGGAGAAACGTTTACAGTGTAATTGGACAGATAACTATATTTGTTAGTTTTGTACAATGTTTTACATATAGAAATGTGTATTTAAATAAACCTTTTTTTAGGATGATTGTGTTACCATGGTTGGCTGTGCCGCATTTGGATGCACCAATCGGTCGGAGAAAGGGCTCAGAATGTATGGTTTCCCAAAAGACACAGAAAGAAGAAAGAAATGGTTGGCTCAAGTCAGCAGGATCAACCTCACCATCACCAGAGGTCATAATAACAGAAAACTGTGTGCTGTAAGTTTAAGCTGCACTCATTTTAATTTGGGCTCAACATGTTTTACTGTCATATACACAAAGCCCCAATGAAAATAAAATAAAATAATAATTCTACAGGTACATTTTGATGGAGGGCAGTTCATGATCAACTGAGACTAAGGGCTGATGCTGTTCCAACTCATTGCTGTGAGCCAAAAAGAAGGAAGGGTCCTGCAGTGAGAAATAGGACAGAACTTCCACTGCATTTTCATCCACTGATCAATGACCACACATACTGTAACAAAGTCAACATTGGTATGCACTGTTAAATATTAAATTTATTATTATTATTTTACTTATTTATTTTACAATTACTCTTCATGCTAACTGTGCCATTATAATTTCARAGATTGAGAAAGGGAGCAACAGAAATGAGGCAAGCAAGATAAGGGAAAGTGAAAAGGAAGATGAAATTGTAGCATCAGAGGACAGGGACAYTCCAGAAGCTGATGATGAACCAGGGTCAACAGCGCCAGGAGAATGTGTCAACCCGCTATGCAAGCAGGGAGCTGAGGTGAAAAGCCTGAGGGAGGAATTAAAAAGCCAAAAAGATCRCATAAGGAAGATAGAAGGAAAACTTAAAAGACAGAAAAAAATCAATGCAGTCCTACGAAAGAAAGTTTTGACTTTTGAAACGAAATTGGGTCATATTTTTTACAAAAGATCAGATCAAGGCCATTGGCATGAAGAATAAAAGAGGCATTAGATGGAGCAAAAACACACTAAAAAAAGCAATACAACTCCGGTTTTCAGCAGGCTCAACAGGCTACAGGCTTCTTCAGGACATGAA
>NW_013953059.1:242707-245008 GCF_001266775.1 Austrofundulus limnaeus
CATAGAAACCATTTCTACGTCCACCAGACACAGATAAAACAAGAAGCAGTTGAATCTGTATGTAAATAAACTGCACAAAATTGTGTCTCGGCAAAACCTGTTCTCAGCTGTTCACCAGTGACTTCTTCACACAAAAACATGTCTGCTGAAAGCAGAGACCTCACAGATTCTAAAAATATAAGTTTCATCACAATCCAACCAGAATTCACTCAACTAGCAGCAAAAAGAGAGAAGACCTAGCACTCAGATTTGAAAATTATAAAACACAAGTTTTCTCACTTTTGATTTTTTTCCTCCAAATCCTAAATCCACTGGCATAAACTTGTATTTACAGAGCAACTATATTCCCCAGTATGAGTTTCAAGCAGTTCCTCCTCCAAAATCGCCCCAACTGACCCAATTACAAGACTTTCATTGGACGAAGATCAAAGTTTTTCAAACTGCATCATAGATTTCCTCTCCTTATAGCAGGCAATTGGTCAGGTTTACATGAATGTGCTGTAGATAGCTTGATTCTGCTGGTTCCAAGAATGAAAAGGAGGGGTGATTTGTGCAATTCGGCCAATCCAAACTGAAGTTATAGTCCTGCGTAAGGCTAGCTGATCCTCCGAGCTAAAAACACATTTTATATAAAGCGCAGCGTCACACACCGCACTTCCGGTTGTGTCTACGTGTTGTTTAAAAAATAAAATATAAAATGTGCCGTTTTTGCTAGTTAGCTTACTTATACTGTATATCAAGTTTTGTAAGTTTTGTAACTAAAAACTTTTAAAAACTCTACTTTTGTAGTTGGTGCCAAAATGTGTCAATTTCTGCCAATCTGTGCCAAAGAAAAAAACGCCTAAATATTTTTTTTTACTAAAACCTCTGCAACTTTGTTGTATTTTACTTAAGCAGCATGAGGTTTTGCACGGGTAATGTTCATAAGTGGACTCATGGTTTCCAAGAGTTTTTAGCCTTATTCATACTTTTGAAAAGGGTATATACTGTATAATGTAAAAAAACCTCAGGCGAGGGAAAAAAAGCTATTTTTTTCTATGTTCCATCCTCAGTATCTCTGAAACAAAAGCATTTGATGTGATACTTACACTTCTGATGGAATCTCCCAAGTGTTAGCTTTATTTTGATTCCAAGGGTATTTATWTGGTGATTTTAGGTGCTGAGATACACCCAGTTACGTTTGGGCATGCTTTTTCAAGCACAAACTTCAAGAAAACCCCTTGGGGCTTAAGAGGTTAACTAAACTGGCTAAATGAAATATCACTGTTGACATACTTTGGTCCAGAACATTCAGCTAATGCTTCACAATAGCAAAAATTTTTGAATATTCAAAACTTACCGGCAGAAAAAAACTTCGGAAACACTGAAAATGAACTGCACTGAATGGAGCCTCTCGCTGTGTTTGGAACTATTTATGGCTCCATGAACCACGTGATTTCCGCATTCCATTCTTTCTATAGAAGTCTATGGGAGTGTTGCAACTCTCTCTATATAGGGCTCTGGGTGTAAATATTGAGGGGGTGGGAACTTTGTTTAGTGATGGGACAAGGTAAACACTCTGTAGGTCGCCATATTTAGACAGTCCTGCTACGCTAATCAAGGAAGCTACGCTCACAGGAGAACGTTTTTTTTCCATCGTTCTTTGGCCAGTTAGCTGACTAAACCTGCTGATAAGATGAAAATATATTTGTTATGAAGTGTTTTGAGTGCTTCAAGACATGGAAGAGTGATTTTCGTGGCCAGGATAATGTTAGGATAAAAACACTTCCAGTCACCATTTTGAGTCGCTAATTTCGTCATATTTTAGGACAAATATGCATCAAATGTGAGTGAAAAACAAATATTTTTTCACTGCTGGTGGTTTTATAATCTGTGTGGAATGTTAATGCTTTGAAAGAAATAAGGATATATTTGTTTATTCTTGTGTTTTGGCTGTTTTTTGGTGGAAATTTGGCTGAATGTACTCCAGTTGGTGTAAATATTTCTGAACATTAATATATATTTTTAACTTAATCATGCTGTGAGTAAATATGGATGGTAGAATGTGTTTTGTAGGGGTTTTATCTTTAATTTGAGCCCAGAGTGTAGTCTCTCTTTTGAAGCATTTAGAAATTACAGTGTTTTAGACAAAGTGTACAGTCTGGACATACTGTACAAGTGTACAAATATGCAAATAAGACATGCTGGATTGTACTATGTCTCAAATGTTCATATTTTATGCTGTTGTTACCAAATATGAACTGGTAATAGTTGGGAATTAATATTTTAGCCCAGTAAAAATTGTTTATTGATATCTCATTC
>NW_013953059.1:247344-248967 GCF_001266775.1 Austrofundulus limnaeus
GTGTGTGTGTGTGTGTGTGTGTGTGTGTGTGTGTGTGTGTTTATGGGAGGAATCAGAAAATGGAGAAGCGAGAAGAGGCAGCACTGCGGCTGAGGTGAAGGGGTTTTGGAGAGTGGGCACAATAGCCTATCACAGACAACCTGCTGCAACAATCACACTGTTGGAGAATGGAGCTCAGCCAGACAGAAACATATAAAACTCTCCAGCCAGCTCTATTATACCCGCTGTAATAAAGCCCAATAGTCTGATAGCAACTCTCTTCTCACTTTCAGCCCATAAAAGTCACCATTGAATGCCACAATGGCTGCTGTAAATTTATGTCAGACTRTTTATTTGTCCTTGCACGTACCATTTAATGCAATTTGAGTCCAGAGTGGTTGCAACTGGTAGCTGACTTGTCTTCGGTTGTTTGTATTAAAAAGTTATATTTGTTTGTGTGTATACTGAATAAAAGTATGCATTATATCAGAGAGCACATTTTCTGTCCTGTTTGGAAACTTTATGAGTACTTGTGGTAAACCCAAGCATGTTTTTATGTCATAAGTTTGATAATTTGGTGTTGTCATACTGGAATAAAATTCAAATTTGATTGAAGTAATAGCAGTGTAAGAAATATTTCGTGTTCGTTAAATGAAATTGTGACGAAACCACATAATATTGAATAGATTAAAATGTGACAAGAATAGGGACCATACAACCCAGATCTGGTTATGAGCGGAGCTTTATTGCTTAGGCTAGAAGCAATCTGAGCAGCGCTGCCTGAAACCTGGAACTTCCGGTCYTTTTATAGGGTCTTCAGTGCCTGGAGCGCCCACTACAGGCCTACGGCTGCATCGCAGGCCACTCCAACAAACAATGCCTTCCCTAATGAGTAGCCTAYATGCCACGGTCATTAATGACATATTTCCAGTAAAATTCTTGCCACGCTCCTCCCTTCCACTTCCTGCTTACTGCCTATGTTTTTAGCGTAAGCTCCTAGTACTAGTCCGTGAAAAAGTCCCAAAAGTTAAAGCATCTGTGATCTACTGGTATAAAACGTGAGTTCTGTTGTGTGCCGTTGTGTCCACTAACCAGCAGGTACGATAGAGTAGTCAGTTTTTATCCATTTTCCTTTAGATGAGGAGGTGACAGCAGTGGATCATAGCATTACAGAGAAAACTTATCTATAAAAGCTCACGCTTGCATTTGTAATCTGCATTTCTAACCGAGGATTTTCAAGAGCCAGCATTAGAAACGAGAAGACGGAGGTTACAAAAGGGAAATGTACATTTATCCCCTTTTTACTGCCAAAGACGAGAGAGGAAAGACTTCCTCCAGAGGACAGCTAGAAGGAAGCTAACACAGCAGCCAACACAAAGGTAGGTRTGTGTGTGCGCGTTTGTGTTATACAGAGTATGAAATGTTTTTATGCGACTTTGTCATGAGTTTTATGCAAAATTAAAAACTTGTTAGAGTGTATATTACAGCATAGACTAAAGCTGAATGATGAGCGAGCCCCCCTTTCTCCCCCTGAGTACCGAGAGCAGCAGAACCTTGGCCTGATTATCATTACATTTTCAGTTCACTAACGTCGGAGAAAATGATCCAAACCACACAAGTAGCCCATCGATTTAAAGCTCAGAC
>NW_013953059.1:249158-251051 GCF_001266775.1 Austrofundulus limnaeus
TTTTCCACTTGGCTGGACCTGTACATCTTCTGTGTTAATGTTGGTACATGTAATATGCTAATTCTGTACTGTGGAGATCATTAAGAATCGTTGTCGGGTGAAAAAAACGTTTGCTAACACTGTGTTGACCGTGAACCGTAAGTGTGGGAGTGGCATCAAGTGCTGGRCTGGATGTTCGTGGCATATAGGCTATTAATAACGGTTTTTCGATGTGTTGATGATGTTTCGGGCATGTACCTAAACTATTTTAATCAGGAGTTAGCAATAGTTAAACAATGTATTATAAAGTTAACACTTAAAAAGAAAACTAAGAAAATGGTGGAGTGCTTTTAGCATCAGTATCTAACTGATAAATYCCTTCAGCAGTAAAACAAGGCTCTGATTCACCAAAGCATCATGTGGTTTTAGCAGCTGCTAAACAAATCWACCCAGACATTATACATCCATCTACGTAAAGATCTTGCAAAAGCAGACATGTGCCTCAAACTGCGCTGCTGGACAAACATCTTGCTGCACAGGCGCACTTATGACTGAGGTTTTATGTTGTATTTAAAGGAAAAAMTGTCCATATTTATTTAAACAGATGTCAGGGCTTAAAACCAAGACATTATTCAGAATGTCTGATTCTCAAATACCAGACTTAGCTATTATTGGCACCGGTGACTCTGTCTACTGTAAGTAAGCAAAGTTTTATATAGTATGCAAGCGTAGAGCTGTCACATGACATAAAATAACTTTTAAATTGGATCTAGTTATAACGAGAAAACTATCTCGTAAAAATGAGAAAATATGTCGTTATAATGACAAAAATATCTCATTATAAATAATGAGAAAACCATCTTGTTAACCATCTCCTTATAACGTGTTATGGTTTCTTCTTGTTTGTCACTTTCACGGAGTTTTATTGCCTGAATGGCGTGATGGAGAAAACGACTGAKCCATTATATAAACAAAAACAAACAGAAYGCATATTATTTGGGTTTGTGCTCAGATGTTGCAGCTAGTAGCACTTCTTTAGCAATATGCACTCTCTAATCTGAATTCAGACTTTATTATTTCAAAAACCTTATTCAGTAACTTACTTTGTCATTTTTTTAGTCTAGAAATGTGTTCCTTTTTCAGATTTCTTCTTCGTAAAAAGGCATATAGTGAGACTCAGTCGTGTTCTCCATCAGGCCATCCAGGCAATAAACTTCTGTGAAAGTGACAAACCAGAAGAAACCGTAGCATTTTATAACAAGATGGTTATCTTGATATAACAAGATAGTTTTCTCATTTTTACAAGATAGTTTTTTTCATTATAACGAGATCCAGTTTAAAAGTAATTTCATGTCATGTGACAGGTCTACGCTTCCGTAATAAAGCACCTTTCAGAGATATAAAATCACAAAGTGCTTCACAATAAAATTAAAAGCATCACAAAAGCATTACATTAGTACAAAAGCACAAATAAAAACAGAGAAAAATAAATAGCTAAAAGCCTATTTGTAAAAGCAAGTTTTCAGATGTTTTTTAAACACATCAATAGAATCAAGGCTGCGTATAGATTGGGGCAGTGCATTCCAGAGTCGGTGTGCAACTGCTTGGAAAGACCGACCTTCTCAGGATCTAAAATGGGTGCGGGGATACCACCATCAACTTCTGACCTGATGACCTCAAACTGAGATGGTGTGTGAAGCTGAACAGAAGGGAGCTTGTTCATGTAAGGCTCTAAAAGTTAAAACCAGAATGTTAAATTTTAAGAAATGTGCCAAAAGAAAACTACTGATTCAGTAACTTTGGTATCAATAGACAACCCATTCTCACTCCCAAGTCGTCACATATTGACGCTTTTCCAAGGTTCCCTCTACGTCCGATTTTGACGCGCCGGGTACCCCCGTCACGTCAGTTACT
>NW_013953059.1:252442-254841 GCF_001266775.1 Austrofundulus limnaeus
AAGAGAAAACGATTAATCGATTATTAAAATAATCGATGACTAATTTAATAATCGATTAATCGTTTTCTCTTTTTTTGTTCTTTACTTTGTTTTTCTCTCCAAACTGCTTTGACACTTTCCACTGCCACATCTGCCTTTCTGTCCTTGACACACATGCACAGTAGGGGTAACCGGGGTAGGCCGTGGACGTCACAAGACATTATACAGACAGGCTCTGGTATCATGGCTACCCAGCAACGGAGCTCAAAAGTAAAAGAAACCTGTGCAATATCTGCAAGGCAGAACTTGCCTTCCACTGCAGTTATTTTTAGTTAGCATATAGCTAAAATCTAACAATGTATATAATAGCAGCTGCGCTCTGGCGCAATAAGCTCTTTTATATATTTATTTTGTATTTTATATATGTTTTATATTCAATTAATGTATGATCCGATTAGTCGACTAATCGAAAAAATTATCGGTGATATATCGATTATAAAAATAATCGTTTGTGGCAGCCCTACTCCAGGTTAGTATTATCATTATATGGATCGATCTTCTCACCCCCACCTCACTGATGTCAAAGTCAGACAAAATGCAAAACAAGTGTTCGTAATTACTCAAGTGTTGCTTTAAAACATCAGATTTGTATCTGATTCAGTACCACATAGTGAAAAGACCTGGGTCGCATTTGAAAAAAAAAAAAAATCAGATTTCATGTTCAGACTGTCCGGAAAAAAAAATCTGATAGGAGTCTCATCTGCCTGCAGTGTGAACRCGGCCATAGGTGGAGGGTGACGGCAGCGTTTCTTTAATGTGAGGCTCATGTACTCTGTGTGGATTGGTCATCAAGAGTTTGAAGCAGGACTGGCCTCTTTTATGGACCTCTACCCCATCACTTAAAGAAGAAYCTATTCACATCATGTCTGCTGGACGAGGAAGGAAAATGGGTTGGTGTGGTCAAGGTGTTTTCTCCTTCACAGGAAGGTTCAGTATGCTGCTGGAGGCCCCAAAACCTCCTGTGCAGGAGGTCTGTGGTTCAACTGCTGTCGGAACAGACTGCTGATGGATGGATGTAGTGACGGAGCAGGAGAATATTAAGATGATGTAGAAAATAAAATAAAATCCTTATCAGTGGTTTTAAAGATGACATCAACATCATGATTACATTCAGACTGAAGGTAAAGGAGCAGAATGTGGAGTGTACAAAGAGATTCATCCAGGAAGAAGGTGGCTTTGTGCTTTTAAACCAGCACCCAAACTGTTTTTCTTTTTTCCAATCTGACTTCTGCTTTACTGTTTCTTTAATTAATTAAGTTATCAAAATGTTCAACCTGTTCAGTAAAATAGGACTTTTGCTTTGTGTAACTTTTATACTTTTACAAATATTTTCTCATATAATTGAGTCCTTATTTACTACTTTAAATTGTTCTTTGCAAAATCGGCTTCAATTTATTTTATTCTTCCCCTTTTAGTTTTAAACTATTCTTCTGCCACTTTTAGTTTGTGTTTTGCTATTTTTGATTTTTAGCTTGCACTTAACCACTTTTATTTTTCACTTCTGTTTCTTTCTGTTTTAATGACTCGGCTTCAGCTTCTTCTGCAAATTTCAGCAACCATTCAGTGCTTACTCTGTATTTTAGCAAAACAAAAAAAGAAAAGCCTTTTTTTTATCTAGTTTTTCTTGAATTTGGAAAGAATTTATGATGAAGACATTTGAGTGTTGACGGTTAGATAATTGTGATTTAGCTGCACGTACTGTATGTGTTCAGTTCACCAGCAAGCTTTGTCTGCATGCATTGTAAGGTATATAATCGTGTGTGTGTGTGTGTGTGTGTGCGCGCGTACGTGCGTGTGTGCGTGCGTGTGTGTGTGTGTGTGTCTCTGATGGTTGTGTGAAGGGATGGAAGCCACTTTCAAGGGATTTGCAGTAATTATATGACAAAATGCTGCTGAGTCTCTCTGGGTACAGAGCAGAGGCTCACGGGTCAAGGGACCGAGCGCTCTGGGCTGGGTAATTTGTAAATGTCATTCAGGTGGAGTCCTCTGTCAGCCAGCTGGAAGGGGAGGGGGCGGGGGGCTTCGGGGTGAAGAGCAGAGGAGGATAAGTGGTGAACAGTGTGGTTGAGGCGCTCTTTCTCATGTAGATTATTCTACAACAGACGCCGACCTGCTCTCACTGCTTTGCTTTGCAGTGCCAGCTTTATATTAGCTGATGTGAACAAACTGTTCTGTCAGACATGTTGTATGCTCCGTGATGAGGCTCTCACCAAACATCTATAAGAATTTTCTTCCCAGGTCAGTTCAGGTTTGTGTTTTAAATGATGTTACAAATGTTGTTCTTGAAAAAGTTTATTAAAACACAAATTCTACATTCAGAAGCATCATTTATTTATTTATTTATTTATTTATTTATTTAT
>NW_013953059.1:255696-257578 GCF_001266775.1 Austrofundulus limnaeus
GATTTAAACTAGCGATCTTGTGAGCAGCTGCAGCTGTTTGCTTTTTTTTTTTTATGTCAGGCTGTCGCGGAGTGCTCCACTCCTCTGTCCGGTGCTGGTGTAGTGTGAGGCGGACGTTCTCTCGTCCTGGCCACACCTCCGCTCTCTAACCCCACCTCCCCTACCCACTTTGATGCATTTTTCAAATTTCGCCTTGGGGTGGAGTTATCTTTTCACAGGGGAGGTAAGATACACTTTAAATATCATTTCGTATGAATACACGTTACATTGTTTCATATTTCTTTAACAAGATGACCTTTGTCATTCTCTTAAACATAAATATTGTTCTGGCATTTCTGACCTCACTCTCCAGATTGTTCCATAGTCTTATTCCTTGTACCGAAGTATATCGTTCCCTTAAACAAGTTCTAAACCCAGGTTTCACAAACATCTCCACCCCTTTCAGATTATAACAACTTTCTCTCTTAAAAAAAATCCATTGGATGTTTAAAGGCAATATACATTTATGAGCCTTATACATAACCTGTAAAATATTATAATAAACCAACTCATAGAACTTCAATAATTTCAACTGAAAAAATAATATATTTGATGGGTGACTGTAGTGTTTACCAGCAATAATTCTAACAGCTCTTTTCTGTAAAACAAAAATAGGGTTTATAATTGTTTTACATGCTTCCCCCCAGACTTCAACACAATAAATCAAGTGTGAAACAACCATTACATTATACAACATATACAGAGCTCTATCATTAAATAACTCCCTTACTTTATACAGTACTCCAATAGATTTAGCAACTTTTGTTCTTAAATAATTTATATGAGGTCTCCATGTCAGCTTTTTCATCAATGATGACATCCAGAAACTTCACCTCACTGACTCTACAGATCTTAACACCATCAACTTTAAATGGAACATCAATAATTCCCTTTCTGTTGCCGAATATCATGTAGTTAGTTTTATCTAAATTTAATGATAATTTATTAGTTTTAAACCAATTTTGTATTTTCATAAATTATACTTGCATAATTTCCAACATCTGTTTTATGTCATTACCCAAACAAAAAAAATGTAGTGTCATCTGCCAATAAAATACATTTAAACAACCCTGACACATTAACCAAATCATTCACATATAAAATAAATAACTTTGGTCCGAGTACAGAACCCTGAGGAACTCCACACCTAATGTTAGAKTTCAGATCTTACTTCATTYATCKGTACAAAYTGTTTCTTATTTTTAGATAACTATCTATTATCTAAAACTATCTGTTACTTTTTAGATATTTTTCTGTTTAATTGTGTAAAATATTATAAATTGTGTAAAGGACTTATTATACCTATTGCATTATGTAATACTAAATATAAAACAATTACTAATGATACCACAAAAGAATGAAAAAACATAAAATATCAAGAAGATGGCATCCATCACAACTTATTGTATCGTTAGATGTCACTCTGTGACTACTCACACTTCGACCTGTAGTAAACTTTTTTAATATTCCAAAAAAAAGAAAATATACTTTTTACTCAATATACCTCTGCAGAATTCATCAAGATGCCCTGTACGTACTTTAAAGAGGAAATTTCCTCGTTGAAGCTTCTGAGTGTTCCTTGGTCTCCTTGTTGCTCAGAATRAAGATGCTTCAGGATCACGTTGATCCACATTCCTTAGAGTTCAGCTCATCTTATCTACCTGCATTACCTGTCCTCCTTCTATACCTGTCTTGTGAAAAAAATATACAGTGTACTGACAATAGACTTAAATATATAGATCACTAGACTGAGCCCAGCGCAAATCGTCCACTGGTAGTGTCTGTGACAGCATGGAGGAGCAGAAATGGCGTCTAAAAGGACAACAGCTCACATCCTCCATTG
>NW_013953059.1:259151-260836 GCF_001266775.1 Austrofundulus limnaeus
ATTTTTAATCAAACACTTTGTGCAAAAGCTACTTTATAAATAAAGATTAGGTAATAATGCTAAAGGCATTGAGATACACATTTTAAACAATTTTTATAACAATAAAAAAGATTGTTTCAATAAGCTGTAAAGGTACCAACACATGTATGTGCAAATATGTGGGGTATATTTACTRACTTCAGAGTAAAGCTGTAAAAAAACCTGTCAGATTAAAATTATAAAACACATTTTTGAAACTGATTTCCTCCTGTTGTTATGAACCACATGAATCTGTGATCATCTGCTGACTGATTTTAYACAAATAAACAGATTGTTTAACTGAACATCTTTAAAGCATGTAACACATTTGATGTTATGCCTCAGAATATAGTCGAGCATGTCTACRGTAAAGGTCAGCTCTCTTTGTTTCCTCCTCCTTGAGCATTCATGCAAAAACTAATCCAAGCTCAAACACTCAGGCAGCTGGWCTGTTTGTCTTCATGTTAGTCTTTTTGAAAATGTGTTGTATATTTTTGGTTCAGTGGATATACTTGGCTCATGTTTACTATGCTTCTGAAACTTCAGTTTAATATTGTTTTGGTTACATTTTATTGTTTGCTTGTCTATTTTTTATGTTTTTATGGTTTTTTAATGCATGCCGCTGTACCTCTGGTCACCGCTCTTGTGATTACTGTATTACTTATTTTGTTTTTTGCTTATAAAATACAATAGGGTAGGATAAGCAAGTCTATTTAAAACTTTAAAAACTAGTTTTTTATGTTGCAATAATGATACTGTAAAGGCTTGTCTAGATTTTTAAGCGTTTTCTTAAAAGGCGACTTTAGGGGTTTCAAAATGGCCTCTGAAGTGTGAGACCATGTAGTATAACAGTAGGCTATATGGCTGAATATCGTGGCGTACAAGTCTTTGCTAATTATGTTGTCAGAGGAGGTCTTATATGTTTAAAGTTTGACAGATTAAGTGACACTCTTTTTRCATGCTGCTTGAAATTTAGATTGGTATCAAAAACTACTCCAAGGTATTTAAATCGTTCAACCACATCTAATATCTCTCCATTGACTAAAASAGACGGCTCGCTATCTGCTGGCAGTCGACAGAAAAACATACAAACTGTTTTTTCATGTTAAGATGTAGGCAAGACTCCTGGATCCAGTGAGACACTGGTATCATGACATCAGAAAGTACTGCAGCAGCTTCAGTTTCTGTTTTCACATGAACATATACAGTACAGTATTGTCCGCATACCCAATGTATTACAGACATTRGGTAAATCATTAACATATAGGCTAAATAAGATTGGTCCCAGTATTGAGCCTTGTGGGACTCCGGTTGAGCAGGTCAGAAAGGTAGACTGTGAGTCTGGGTGTTTTATCAGGTGAAAGTGGACATCACTTTCTGTTCAGCTGAAGAAAGTGGTTCATGATGTTAGGAATAATAATTACATTAAAACATGACTGGTTGCATTTTCTACAACTGTTTTGGAAGATCCTTGTAAAAATAAAAAGTACCATTTCCAGAGCTGCCAGGGACTGAATGAAGACTCTAACCCCCCCACCGTGGAGAGGTTTGTAGACAGACATCAGGAAAGTCACAAATTTTACCCATTTCTCTGTGTCTACTAAATATCTCAGAACAATGGGCCTCATGCAAGAACCGTTTGTACGCACAGATTTGTTCTTAAGTTG
>NW_013953059.1:270389-272704 GCF_001266775.1 Austrofundulus limnaeus
ATCCCATTGCACAGGCAATGTGCCAGACAATTATATCCATGCACTCTGGCTCTGTCCGCCTGTCCAAAGGTTTTGGGTCCGGTCACTGATGATGAAGAAATAAATAAACTAAATAAACTAATATTTGGTTTCGTTTTCTACTGAATTGATAAAAAAAAATACGTAGCCAACTGACCCCGTGTATGGGTAAGTGATTCATGCAGAGGGAAACAGGAGACCAACAATAGAATGACCTGCAGGACATCACTACTGTCAGGTAAGGGTGTGTGTGCCCTACAGCAAGCATTAAAGCAACACTAGCTTTTATTGGCTTTAATTATGGTGAACTGAGTGATGATGGGCTAGTGGGACGTGGTTGTTTGGTGGTCAGTGCTATGGTCTAATCCTAAACCTGTGGGTTTGAGCCCTGGTTGCATCAGAAAGGGCATCTGGCAAATTACCAAACCATTGTTTAAGTTTGCTTCCTGCAAAAAGAAAAAAATAGCATTCTATATTTCTGTTTATTTTATAGAAGTAGATACATTGTGGTTATATAGAAGTTGTGAAAAAGTTAAAAGAACAGGGTGAGCAGAATCAGAATTGGATATAAATCATTACTGCTAAGAGAAGCTGCTGCTGAGGAGAGGGTCGTAGTTTGTACTTTCTCTTTGCTATCCCTAATCTTCCCTCCACAGAGCCTAGATGCTGATCACTAAAGAGTCCAGAGCTTCTTTGAAATGCAGAGCAGCTTGATGTGTAAATTGGAGATGCTTTGATGCTGCTTCCACATGGTTTGTGGCACTTGAAGCCCCCAGTGTTGGTCCAGAGGCCAAAATGCCACAAAATAAATCATGCACACCAGACAATTGCCTGTTTAGCACAGAGGGTTTAAGTTGGACATAACCTGATTATTTTCAGATGATAATAAAGACCATGTGTTGGAGCAACATGTAGATTTAGTTGTTTTCTGTTTTTTGTGCTGATATGGAAACTATAACTTGATAGGCTACATATTTGTCTTTGGTCATTTGCAGTGGTTGGAGCCAGACATTTTTCTCAGTGGTGGCCAAATGGGGACCACTACTCACACAGGGGTGACCAGGGAAATTACATAATTTTTTACTTGAAAGTGTTCTGCAGATCTTTTTGTTTTGATCATTTCCTTATGACACAGCCTGCTGGTTTCTTCCTTAGATTATTCTTTTTATGTACAGTGCCCTGAGACAACGAATGTTGTGACTTGGCGCCATATAAATAAAATTAAACTTGAACGTATGTCCTTATACAGGCAGTGGCTACCTTATAAACAAAGGCATCAGAACCATTTTAAAAGTGGTGGTGGGCTTACTGTTGGGAGGGGGGTGTCTGGGGGTCCTCCCCCATGAAATTTTGAATGAAATAGATGCCATTCCTGCATTCTGGTGTATTTTACCAGGTTGTTTAACATACTTTTACCTAAATAGATAAACATTTGAGTTAACAATTACAGTATTTCAGAGACAGATTGTTCATTAAACTAGTTTCATTATCAAGTTTTTAATCTCACTGCTTTAGCTGAGATAAGATTAATTAATGTGACACAATTTAGCATATCTAATGACTTTAGGGGTGCTTTTTACTTTTATTTTGTTTATTGGTTTATTGGTTTGTTTATATTGTTTATTTGTTTATTGGTTTATTTTTAATTTTAACATGTCATTGTGCCAAATAATGATGACTCTCAACTGCAAGTTTAAAACTAATATTAATAATTTTACCCAACGAACAGGTGCAATATTGATACTCACCAACAGTGAATTTAAAGGGGCATTTCACTTTTTCTGATTTAATAATAAGTCTACGAATAACCAAAAGCGGCAGAGCATCATGCAGTTTTAATAACATAAAATGTCACTGTGACGTGTGGTGACAAAAAAACAAAAACATTTGTCACCATAAGTTATATTACACAGGCATATGTTCCATATATAAAGAAAACAATCACTTTTTTGTCACTTCTTTGAGCTTGGGGATGTTTCAAACTGTTAAACACTGCTACCAACTGTTCAGGAGGACTATTACACCCCTAAATGTTGTTTCACTGTGGAAGGGCTGTGTACAGCAGGGTGGCCAATGGGGTGGCCAAAGATTTATCTGTGGTGGCCATGGCCGCCCCTGGCTCTGCCCCTGGTCATTTGTTAAAACACTTGTATGAAATTAAAGTGAATTTTTAAGAGTCTTACAAGCGAATATATACCCCGGCATTAGTCAAATGACGTCACACGAAAAGTGACAGGTGCCCCGCCCTTTTAGGGTGGGACTTCCAGTCAAGCCCCTGTTCCTCTCCCCCTCCCTCC
>NW_013953059.1:273497-275032 GCF_001266775.1 Austrofundulus limnaeus
AAAGTTTTTTGTACAACATTAAAAAAATTAACTGTTCTTAATTTAATAATTGGGGATGGACACATATTTTTACTAAAGTAAATAATTAAAGTACCATTCCATTCAGTAAACTGGACTTAAAAATACAAATTATTCTACACTTACATTATTATATTATTTTAACTTTTTTAAAACATGTTGATTTTATACTCATCCGCTTTGAATCAAACCAACTTAGATGATAAAATTTATTTAACAACATCGATGTTAAAACATTTCAAAGTTTGTGAAAACATTTAAAAGTTTTTTGTACAACATTAAAAAATGAACTTTTCTTAATTTAATAATTGGGGATGGACACATATTTTTACTAAAGTAAATATTTAAAGTACCATTCCATTCAGTAAACTGGACTTAAAACTACAAATTATTCTACACTTACATTATTATATTATTGTTAACCTATTTAAAACATGTTTATTTTATGCTCATGTGCTTTGAGTCAAACCAACTTGGATGATAAAATTTATTTAACAACATCGATGTTAAAACATTTCAAAGTTTGTGAAAACATTTAAAAGTTTTTTGTACAACATTAAAAAATGAACTGTTCTTAATTTAATAATTGAGGATGGACACATATTTTTACTAAGGTAAATAATTAAAGTACCATTCCATTCACTAAACTGGACTTAAAACTACGAATTATTCTACACTTACATTATTAAATTATTTGAACCTATTTAAAATGTGTTGAATGTATACTCATCAGCTTTGAGTCAAACCAGCTTAGATGATAAAATTTATTTAAAGAAGATAAGTTACTCCGTTCTTTTCTAGTCTAAATTATAACATTGTAATTGTCACAACTTTTAGCTACTCGTTCAAATTTAAGAACACACAATGATGTTAAAACATTTTAAAGTTTTTTGTACAACATTAAAAAATGAAGTCTCCTTCTCCCCCTCCCCAGCTTACTTACTTCCCTTTCCCCTCCACTGCTTACTTCCTCTTTTCAACAACTGTCAGCTATAGCCACTTCCTCTGCAAACATTCCATCTGACCTTCGTCCTTGTAGCTCCACCAGTGAGAAGACCTCTCCAGTGCGTTATTGACAACTCTCATCAACGAAAGATGCTTCACTTTACTTCACTCCGTTCCAGACAGCTTCAACCACCAAAGTTTGCATTAACTAAATTTACCGGTTAGTAATTTGTTTTATTATTCTGTTTATTTTTTATGTGATACAATTTGATATTAAATTAGATTTTGCCTTTTCTTTCTGTTCCAAGACAACTCTCAACTCGCGAAACAAAGTTCCTACTTCACTCTGTTCCAGACAGCAGCATCAAAGAAGTGTGCATTAACTAGATTTACAGGTCAGTAACTGCTTAATTAGTTGTTTTTTGTATTTTTACATGACACGATTTGATATTAAATTAGATTTTGCCTTTTCTTTCTGTTCCAAGACAACTCTCAACTCGCGAAACAAAGTTCCTACTTCACTCAGTTCCAGACAGCAGCATCAAAGAAGTGTGCATTAACTAGATTTACAG
>NW_013953059.1:281792-283716 GCF_001266775.1 Austrofundulus limnaeus
GAAATATATTTATGTTTGTGGTTGTAATGTGACAAAATATGGAAAAGTTCAAGGGGTATGAATACTTTTGCAAACCACTGTATGTTAAAACTAAGGATATTCTATTATTTCAGTTAGTTTTGCAAAAAAGATTATACAGTTTTAGTTAGTTATTGTCTTTTCATTTTATTATAGTTTTTATTTATTTCAGTTATCTAAAATGTATTTTCAGTTTCAGTTTTTGTTATTTAGCTACTTTTAGTTAACTTTAATAACCCTGCATCGGACGCAGTGTAAATGAAAGTAAGTCAGGTATTATTTACACATCTGTGGTTGAAGCTTTTTTCTTCTGTTTTACTAAATTTAGCTTTTAGTTAGTGTTGTACTTATTTTTGCTTTTTATCTATTTGTTTTCTCTGTACCAACTCCTTTTCATGTAGGGTTCCCACATGTCCCTTAAACTGAAGAATTGTACCATATTTGATGTGAAATTTGAAAAAGAAAAAGAAATTTAAAACCAACTGTGCTCATCTTCTGCATTTCCATGTAATCTAGAGTCTATTATTGTTTTGTCTGTACATGCCTGCTCCCTGTTCCAGCAGGGTCTCGGTCCTGCTGTGACATCCTTCCTCCACTGTAGCTGTCTCACTATCTTACCAAATTATTTTCCTCTTGCSGTGTTCCTCGGCTCTCAGCCTCCTCTTTAGACAGTCTATTACATGGTAACTCATGTTCCCAAACATGTTCTTCTGCTTTTGATGTTTCATTTGATTTCACACCGGCTTACACTGACCCAGTCTCTTAACAAACACACTCACAGGGCTGTCTTGCATTGAGCAGATTTGTGAAAATATCTTGTGATTTTCTCTATTTAGCCATATGCCATTGGTTCATCACACTCTAAAAAAAAAGCTTTATTGAACAAAATCTTCTGTTCATGATGGAAAAGAAACCATTCAGCAGTAAAGCCAATCATCATCAGAACTACCTGCCTTTAAATGCAATCCACACACAAGGAAGGGGAAATAACCAGCTGGTCACAGTGTAATTAATAAAAAYGAGAGAAACTTCAGCAGATTTAAGCTACATTACAGTTCTGACTGACAGAACCATGATGCAAGTATATGCTAACAGGAATATCTTGCATGGACCTTGGCCCTGTCCTTTCTCACTAAACCCAATTTCAGCACTCCCACTCGCCCACCTCCCCTGCATATAAATGGAAAGTGACATAGTGATTGTGTGCGAGGCCTTACCACGCTCAGATGAGGGTGTCACTTCGAGCTAGGCTGATTGCCACATTCAGTGGGCACGGCAGCGAGGAGTTAAATTGAGGGAGAAAAGGTCAGGAGCCAGTGGTCATCTGCTCTCCCTCTCTCTCCTCTAAATTACTTGTCCTCCAGACAGGGAATGAAAACAGACAGTGCCCGGCCCGGGCACCAGGAGCATGGGAAATGATCTGCAAGGCCAGCAAGCCTCAGAGAGAGAGAGAGATAGGAGTGTGAGAGAGGCGTGATGGGAGTGAAAATAAAAGAGGCCAAGGATGGAGTTTGAAGAGGATAAGGTGTGGGACTCGGCGAGTGAGCTGGTGAAAGTGTCAAATTCAGACGAGTGAACAAAGCAGGAAGAGGACAGGAGATCAAGGCAGGGCTTGAGTCCCACAGATGGGATGAATCGTCTGAGTTGGTTGGTTTCAGATTTCTGAGTGCAGGTAGACAAATCTGCGCAGAAGGACTAACAAGGTGGTAGACAACTAGTCAGGAACCAAAGAGTAACAAGTTATTCTGTTGTTTTACCGAACCGTTCAGTCACAGCATTCATTTTTACTGAGTTTTTGTTTGTTTTGTTGCGCCACTAAAATAAATGTTTTACTGTATTTACAGTTAATCCAAAATGCTGCTGCTAGAGTTTTAATGAGAGTTGGAAGGAGAGATCATATTTCTCC
>NW_013953059.1:285671-287238 GCF_001266775.1 Austrofundulus limnaeus
AGGAAGATATCAGGGAAAATGTTGGTCCAGAGACTTGCCGTCGCCTCCTGAAGCGAAACAAAGATTATTGCTTTTGTGTTCAGAACCAAAACATATCATGACCTGTTTAGTTATTATCTGATGAGAACTTTTTACAAATAATAACTGAAAGAATTAATTACTTCAAACTCAAAACGTTTGCAACTAGAAGCACTCAGAGAGTGCAAACCTCCGCCAAGACCAATTTCCCCCCATTCTGTAATAAAGAAAAAAAGGGGCACACCAATACTACAGTGCCACCTGCTGGACACTTTGAAACCCACGGCCTGTGAAAGCATCACAGCTTTGCCAATCTCAGAGTGTTAAAAGAAAAAAAAATCCTGTATCCGCATCGTGATCCGGAACATCACCAAAATTTATTGGTGTGTTCCTTGGCCCAGTACACACATGTGGTAAAAATGTCATGACAATCCATCCACAAGTTTTTGAGTAATGTTGTCCACAGACAGACCGACAGACAGACATACACGACCGACAACATTGCCTCGCCCTTGGCAGAGGTAAATATGATTCAGACAAATAAAACCAATGTTTCATCAACTTAAACTATAATGATTAGTTTAGTTTTACAAGATATTTCCACAGAACATCCATACATAGCTGAAACCATACTGAGGGAGAAAACAGATCTGTGCTCTTTTCTCCTGTAACTTMATAAACATTGTTTCATGTTTATCAAAATGTGTCATACTCTGAGTTAAGAGAAAAATAAATCAAATAAAAAGAAGATTATTCTGTTTATTATCTGAATAAGAAAAAGAGAATATCCATTTGACAAGTTAAGATGACCTGTGGTGGCCTGAGTTCAGTCAACGGAATTTTTGTCCCTTTAAAGGTCCATCAGAGCTCTGAGGTCCAAGACAGTTTCCTTGATTATTTCACTCGAGGTGACCCCTACAATTACCATAGCATTATATCTATAAAGGAACCATAATTAAGTAATGTGATATTTTTTAGGCAGCAAAAGTAATAAAAGTCATGTTTCAGGCAGCAAAAGTAACAAAAGTCATGTTTCAGGCAGCAAAAGTAATAAAAGTCATATTGTTTTTAAACAAAAGCAAATACATCATGCAGTGTGGTTTGAATTTTAGTTTTAATAAAGTTAAACCACATTTGTTCTTATGTTTCTCAAACCATCAGACATTCATACAGATTTAACTTATTTATGAAATTCTACAAATTACAGATTCCACAAGTGACTGAACCTGATGTTCTCCTTTGTTTCCAGTAGGTGGTGCTGTTTGCAAACTGCTGTCTCTGGTAAAGCTGCCCGCCTTTGGTTGTCTGTGTGTGTGCGCGCGCATGAGCGTGTGTGAGAGGAGCCACTGGAGCTGCTGAGGTGGAACTTGGGGGGGTTTACTGTACACGGCTAACAATTAAACCAAAATGGCATTCTCTTGCTGTCTGGCCAGTCTATTGCACCGGGGCAATTAACCTGCTAATAATATAATGAGTAGTCTCCCTATCACCCAACACACACACACACACACACACACACACACACACACACACACACACACACACACAC
>NW_013953059.1:289136-290635 GCF_001266775.1 Austrofundulus limnaeus
GAATGAAACATCCTGTTCCAGCATTACAGGCTGGTTTCCATCAGTGTTTTATTAGCTTAGTTTTCTTTCACCCGACATGCAGGTTCACTGCCTTTTTTTTACTGAGGAGATCTAAACAAAAAGGAACAATTTGCAAAAACTGTTTTTAAGGTTTCAGTCAATTAAAGACTTTTTAAATACCATTTTGATTCCATTTTAAAATGTACTTGAATTATGGAAAATAAATCATTGTAAAGCTTCTTTCAAAGAAATTTCATCCATACATTTTTTTACACACTTCTTCTTTTTCAGGTCACTTKTGCTCATTTCCTGCAGTCACAGTGTGAGGGGAGGGGGACACCTGGACAGGTCTCCAGTCCTTCCAATAAACCTAACATCAATGTTTTTGGTCTTTGGGAGGAAACCACCACATGCAAGGAGAGAACATGTAAACTCTAAAGGTCACTCTTGCTTAGAGGCAACTGCAMCACCCTGCTGCCCCCAAACAAATATAATCAATGTTTTTTCCAAATCATTCAAAAAACTASAAGAAACCAGATTTAGACTCAAAACAACTAAAAGTTTATGGTGACGGCTAAACGTTCATTAAACATTCATCTGACTGTTGCATGAATGMCTGAGTTAAACCTTCAGACAAAAAAGCATGTTGATGCAAGAAATGAAGGCACAAACATCCACATTTATGATGGAGCTAAATGTATGTAAATACAAACAAAAATCTGGACATGTTTAAAACTTTTTAAGGCCTAAAAATTAATAAAATGAGGGCTTTTTAATACCCTGCTGAAACCACATGTTTTGTATCACATTAGTTTTTAGTTTCTGTTACTGGCTGTCTGATGTTGGAGCTCCTGATTTGCTAAGTTGTAAAAATCTTTTACTTGATACCTCTGCAATGAGCTCACTGGGATATTTAAAAGTTGATCAATGAAAAAGATGTATTTTTTTCCAAGGCTCAGCATAAACTTGATTAAAATTTATGCCAGTTTAACTCTTACTTTAAAAAAAATGCTTTCTGAGAACAGTGCTCCAATGGCACCAAAAAAGTCAGTAGATTTGAGAGTTAATGGTTGTTTGTCTCTATGTGGCTCTGAAATGGAATTGCRAGAGGAACTGTGATGGCAATAGGGGGTGTACGAAAATATCGATACACTGAAATATCGTGATATTTCATTTCCCTATACTGTATCGATTTTTTTTATTAAGGTTTAAAACGTCAGCTTTCCTGCCAGCCGTTCATTTTTATGTTGTAGTTCAGCTTCTGACTGCTAGTTGGCTGCAGTGAGCCAGCCATTTGGCTCCTCTACCTCTTGAGCACCAGAGAGTAAAGGTAGCATTAGCATTGTGAGTAAACATTAGCACACCCTTCTCTTACCCATATTGTAAATTAGTATTAACAACGAAAAGCTGCAAAATATACAGTGGTTTGCAAAAGTATTCATACCCCTTGAACTTTTCCATATTTTGTCACATTACAACCACAAACATAAATATATTTC
>NW_013953059.1:293220-296037 GCF_001266775.1 Austrofundulus limnaeus
AAAATGGCTCCGTCTGTGTTAAAATATATTTTTAAAAATTTACAAAACTAAACAGCCTACCGTATTTTTACTGTCTTTATTTTACAGTTAAAATAAACGTTTATCAAATAAAGTCTAATGTTACAATTAGTCGGGGATCCCTTTAATGAGCAGTTGGACAGGTGTACCTAATAATGTGGCCAGGGAGTGTAGGCTCACTTTGGGTTTATTCATCTTCTGTCTGAATGTTGTCCATTGAAAAATTTCTCTCATGCTTTCATCCATGGGTTAAAAGAGTTATTTTTGTATTTTATATGTTATGTGTTTTAAATGTGTAACAGCTCCCCACCCTCCTGGAAAAAAAAGGTTCAGGCTCAGGATTTCTTTACACTATCATCCTTGCATTAGTTGGGAATGACCCTCATCTACCATCCTAAATTTAAGCATAATATCTGTAAATTTCATAGAATTATAGCCCAATGGCTGTTTGCTAACACACTTACCAAACTGTATCAAACTGTTGCGCAATAGTTATCTTGAATTGGGTTGACTCTAAAAGTCAATCAGTTGTACAAATCAACCCAATTTCATTCAAATTTGATCAGTCGTTCATGAGATGTTTTGCTAACAGAGCAGGCAATTTGCCAGATGGGCCAAACCATTACTGCTCCACCTTCAGTAGGAGGCAATTATCTCCTCTTTCAGACCTGGGGATGAAAAACGGTACGTACTTTTTAAACTCCCACACCCCCATTAAATATCAACGTGAACCAAGGTTGTTCATCTGAACTTTATATTTTTGTAAATATTAGTGCCCACAAATTAGAAATGAAATTACAAAGAGTATATATAACACACTGTTTGTGTGTGATATACTGTGTGGCCATTTTGCAGTGTATTCATGTTATATACATCACGTGTTGCTGTTGTGCTGCACCACCCCACCACCATCTGCACACCACTCAGTCTCCTCATATCTCTGCAAGCAGAGGACCAGATTAAATTTTCCTCTGGAGTTCTCTCAGGATGAAAACAAAATGCAACTGGAGGATACGTCCCGTTCTGCACCTCCTGATGGGACCAATAGATGCACGCTGAAGATATATTTCTCCCCAGACACTGGCAGTGGGCTCTAGATTGACTTGATATATATATATATATATATATATATATATATATATATATACACATACACATAAATACACACACAAATCTTGGTTGCAACAGTTCACATTTGGTAGCAGAAGCACATTTTCCACATTGAGGTTTTTCGAGCCGACTTTCAACGAACAAATAAACAAAAGAAACAAAGCTCTGTCTTTGCCTCCACATTCTTTTATCTTTCCAGAACTAATTTTCTCATTGTGATTTGAGCTTCTGTTGCAGCCTGTGTGTGTGTGTGTGTGTGTGTGTGTGTGTGTGTGTGTGTGTGTGTGTGTGTGTGTGTGTGTGTGTGTGTGTGTGTGTGTGTGTGTGGCCTTGTTCTTGCTACTTGGTGGGGATGATTTTTCAGGAAAATGCAGCCTTGTGGGGACCGATGCCGGTCCCCACAACTTCGAAAGCTGATTTTGGGTTGGGGGTTGGGTTTAGAACCAAGGTGTGAACTGAGTTTAGGTTAGTTTTAGGGTCAGGTAGGTACCTGTGAGGTTAATTTTAGAGTAAATGGTCAGGGTTGGGCTATAAAATTTCAAAAAAATGAATGGAAGTCAATGGAAAGTCTCCACAAGGATAGAAAGACATAGTATGTGTGTGTGCTCTATAAGAAGGATATGAGAATAAATATTTACCATCTGCAGTGTTTTTCTCTTCTCTCTCTTTCTGCCACACAAGATTCCAGCTCCACCTCCCCTTCCTATTTTTTTATTTTTTTTATCAGCGCTGGAGTTCAGCCATGGGCCTTTTTAATTTTCTGCTTTTGTGTTTTTAGCTGAGATTGACAGGCTGCTCTCTCCCTGGAGCATTGTTCTATTAATCTGTTTAATATGCTACAGAAACATTGGCGAGTCACAACAGCCGAGCGGGGAAATAGAATCGCAGCAGGTAAAGGCAGGCTGGCGTTTCCGTCGACTGGAGAGGAGGAGGGCCAGAGTGGTGCAGCGGTCGGCTCCACGTGGTCCAGGGTCAGTGAATGAAGGACCCGCCCCCCTCCCCAACACACCTGACCACCTTGTGTGTGTGGGCGGGCAGATGGTGAGAATCTGAGCAGCTCCTCGTCACCAAMTGACTCTCACAGTCTTTTCAGATTGGTCAGAAAAGTAATCCYGTTTGTAGTTTTTTATTAATGAGTACAAAACCAGTACTTTTTACAAATATAATTAAAAATATTCTGCCATTTTGGTCTCATCTTGTCTTACCTCATGAACTGCAGCACAGGGCAGAAGAAAGAGGACCTTTCCACACAAACGGTACAGGTGAGAAAACAAAAATCCTTTCTCTTTTGGGGCAGGAAGTGATGTTACAGGTGTGCCTTTGACAACATTGTGGTGTTTAGACTGTCCACATGGCAACACAATGAGAAAGTTAAAGATTTTCCCGCTCTGGAACGTAGTTTTCCAAAAATATATTTTTGTTTCCGTGTAGACACAAGGCTGAAACATCATAAACCCTATTCACAAAATGCTGTCATGTGGATGGTGCCTCAGCAAACAGTGCATTCAACACTAAACAAAGTTTAAACAGGAGTGGAACACTTACCTCACAAGATGAGATTTTAACAATTTCTTTAAAAATATGTAATTTGGACACAAATTCAGCTAACATTTCTTCTATTTTTAAAGGAGAAATATCATGTAAAATCAATTTTTTTTGAGTTTTATATCATGTTATAATGTTATACTC
>NW_013953059.1:299627-301066 GCF_001266775.1 Austrofundulus limnaeus
CACACACACACACACACACACACACACACTTTTGTTTCTCGACCCCGTGGGGACCTTCCATTGACTTCCATTACATTTCTACAGCCTAACCCTGACCACAAACCCTAAGACCAACCTCACAGGTACCTACCTGACCCTAAAACTAACCTAAACTCAATTCACACCTTGGTCCTAAACCCAACCCCCAACCCACTAATGGCATTTAAACCAAATGGGGACTTGACTTTTGTCCCCAAATGCACCAGTTGTCCCCAAATGTAGGATTTTTGTCTTAAAAATGCCCCCAAATGTCACCAACCCACACCCCTCCCCCCCCTTCCCCACACACACGCTTGTTCTTCTACCATCATGGGGACTTTGCATTGACCATTTATTTATTGGTAATTTTACGGCCCAACCCTGACCGCACCCACAAATGGAGTGGTTCCTTGTGAGGACCAAGCAAAGTAGTAGACTGTCAAAATATATTCTCACAAAGATAGTCACACAGAAACACACAAACACAAGCAAAAACATTATCACCCCACCTTTGGCTGTGGATGATACATCTAAGTATGTTTCCTCCATCTCCATCTTATTTGTCGTCGGGCCTCAGATTAAGAAGGTTCAGGAAAACAAAAAGACCTCGCTCTCCTCAGAAACACTCCCCAGCTCGTGCCAGGGGACCCCAAGGTGTTCCCAGACCAGACAAGATACACAAACCTTCCAGAGAGTTCTGGGTCCTCTTCCCAGTGGGTCATGCCCAAATACTTCCAAAGGAAGGTGTCCAGGAGGTTTCCTGAGTTGAACCACCTCAGCTGACTGCAGACACAGAGGAGCAGCAGCTCTCCAGCTCCATCATGCCATCACTCAAGACACCCAGATACCTGAACTCCTGAGGATTTATTTTTGTATTAGGAATTATTGGTATAAATTATTTTTTTATGAATTTATTTGCTATGTTGATTGTATTTCTGTGCCAGCTCCTGTGACTCCAGTTTCTTTGTTTATAGTCAGAATGCATTTGAGCATGGTGTTTTTTACAGGACATTTCTGGGTTTTTTCTGTGCCTCCTGATCCTCATCCTGCCTCCTTCTTGTCCCAGTTACTTTAAGCTCTAGTGCCATATCACATTTTTATTTTCTTTCTGAACTTTTTGTGTCAATCTGTATTCCTGGATACAAATCATCCTAAACACCCTATAGGGTGTATTCACACCTGACACATTTGGACCGTTTTAAACAGACTGAAGTTTGTTTCCCCAATTTGTCCATATMTTTATGCAGGTGTTATGTGAACCCTGGTGCAGATTAAACAACCGGACCGAGACCCATTTTTGAGGTGGGCTCAGTCCGTTTCCAAACGAGCTCTGGTGTGGTATGGGGTGCCGTTTGTAAATTACACAGTCAAAAATTACCACCAATATTTTTGTTTTAATTAGCCTTTTATAAGAAAAAAAG
>NW_013953059.1:302066-304785 GCF_001266775.1 Austrofundulus limnaeus
ATTTAGCTCAAAACTAAATATTTAAGTCACATGTTAAATATTTAGCTTGTTAACTAAATGTTTAACTTATAAGTTAAATATTTAGTTTATAAACCATGACATTTATAAATGTATGAATCATATGGTGAAAACTGAATTTGAAAAATAAATCTGTTCTTTTTTCTTGTAAAAGGCTAAATAAAACAAAATAGTGGTGGTAACGGCACCCCGCAGTGTGGTTCGCTTCTTGTGTACAGACCAGCCTCGAACTGAACCAACCAAAAGAAACGCATCTTTTTAGACTTTACGATCCATTGTTGCTAACCACCGTCATGGTAATGATTAGCCTTTCTATGCTGCCAAAGCTACCACTGCGCTACAAACAATGAGCCGTTGTGGGTCAGGGCACACCGGAGCATCTCGTCTCCTTTGGGTTGCGGCACACATTCGCCAAAGCTGTACCAAAATTGGTCTGTGCTCTGTCCTGCCCCCATCACTTCTGTCCAATTGACTATTACCTATACCGCCATCTTTGCCAAGTGCAAAGCATCATGGTCCAGTTTGGGGGCATCCGATGCCAGCGCGTGAATTAAATGACTGAAAACGGGTGGTGTACTGTGTTGTACCTGTGCATATGTGCAATAATGATCACAGATACATGAAAACAAGTTTAAATATTTAGAATAATGAAAACACAAGATTGTCACCACTCGGTCTAGTAGATCTTGTGCTAAATATGTTAATGTGGTTTACAGCGATCTGGGCCACGTATCACTTTTCCTGACTACAGATCATTATGGCCACTTAATATTATAAATAGGTATGGGTTATCTAAAAAAACTTGACCATATAATGGTGTACAGTTTATTTAACACTAATATACACCATACAGAAAGATACAGATCACAATAAAAAATCTATTTACCACTGTTAAAACAAAAATATGTATTTTGAATTAATATTTAAGCCAAATTTGATGTGTGGCCAAAAGGATGTTTTATACTCAGAATTTAATAAATTATAGGTCAGCCTGCCTCATGATAATATTTAGATGAAATGTTAATCACCCAGCCCCCCTGCTCATAATGCTGTTATTATTAAGATCACTATAAACTGGGATATTCTCTGGTAATATATTTAATATAGTGTCATACTGTAGTAATTACTACATTATAAGAGTGAAAATATTGCATAGCAGAATAAGATTACCTCTATTTAGCATTTCCAGGTTGCTATTTTAGGCAATAATGCCAACATTTGAGCAGCAYGAGTTTGTCCTTTTTCTGATTAGAAGTTGGTACCTCACGAACCAAAATAAACATTTTAAAATGCGCAACAATCCAATCTTCAAACTTTTATAACCTGTCCCATCGTTTACTTTTCTTTTGATTGCCCCCAAACAATCCCACCGACCATTGCGTGCCACTTCCGGTAGGCGGTGCTAAACGGTATCCGCGAAATAGTACATGAGAGATATGACTGTCACCTGCGTGGCTTTCTTTATAAATTATAGTCTGATTGCAAAAAGCACAATGTGAATACAAACCGCACCAAGCGAAAAAAATAAAGTCAGCTTTTGGTCCGAATACAAACTTGGACACAGGAATACAAACAATTATAGGAATAAATACTGTGAGGCAGCAGATCATTTACTGTAATGTAGGATTAGTTAACTGATGACTTAACTATAAACATTTTAAAAATTCACATTGTTTTCATCTAGTCTTTTCATACAGACAGTGTCATCATGCGTCAGAAAGTTTACAGAAAAGTGTCTCTTTGGTGAACAAAATCCCACAAAAAAACAAAACCAAAAACCTGACTGAACTTGGGTTCTGATGTATTTTTTAAACTTTTTTTCCAAATCAGTAGAATGTGTGGCAAAATAAAAAAATGATGAAAACAAAGAAAAACAAATAACAATAGTGACGCTTCACACCCATGACCACTCATTGTTTGTTTCTCATACAAGTGAGGTCATGGGTTATGGAGGCAAACGAAAATCTTACAACTTAAAAAGAAGCTTTAAGTTTCCAGTTTTGATGGTGTGAAACTAATCCAGACTTCCACCTTCTTCTCTCTTTAAATTAAGCTCTGCTTGATACATCCCCTGCTACTGGTTTATTTCATTAAACCCACGTCTCTGCTTTTACATCCAGCATTACAAAAAAATACAATGAAAAAACAGTGTGTCAAAAAGAAATGAGACACTTAGATGAAAAGTCTTTGGGACAGAAGTAGTGAAGCTGCCACAGATTAAAGCCTGCCACCAGTAATTAGACTACATGGTAAAGAGAGGCAGATCTGGGCAGAAATCAGGATCTCAGATAGAAAATTACCTGTTGAGCTGTTCAAATAAGAAATGAGAGTCGTGTCTTGAAGTGGGGAGACAGAGAGGTGGAACTCTGCAAAGTCAGGCTCACCGGTCGCCTTGCTTTCCCAAGGCAGCGTGACAGACGAGGGGAGAAGTAATCTCACCTATTTTCATTTCTATATTTCAAACTGCATTTGTGCAGCTCCTCCTGTTTCAATTATTCTGTGACTTTACCTGCTTTTTAAATATCTCTTTGTTCCATCAGCCTTTCTTGTCTTCATGCTGTTTCCTACATTTGATTCACAGAATTATTTTGACTAAATCTGTCAGGGAAGATTTTCAGTAAATCACATTTCAAAATGAAAAGTTACAGATCACATTTCCATCCATCCATCCATCCATCCATCCATCCATCCATCCATCCAT
>NW_013953059.1:305785-306969 GCF_001266775.1 Austrofundulus limnaeus
CCATCCATCCATCCATCCATCCATCCATCCATCCATCCATCCATCCATCCATCCATCCATCCATCCATCCATCCTTTCTTTGTTTAAATACAGTAAATGTGTTACTTTCTGTTATTGTGAAATTGCTTTAATTATCAAAAATAAATTGGACTTTGAATCATTGACTATCTAAACATGTTGGAATTGGTTTTAGGACATTTACCCCCAAACACCTACTGGGAGGTAAGTGTCCAGAGGGTAAGTATCTAGGGGGTAAATACCCTGAAACTGTTGGAAATGGCTTCTGTCTCTTCAGAAACCTCCTGGCGTTTCTAACACTCCCTCTTCAGCACATCTTCACAACTATGCTTCACGCCATTTACAACCTTTTGTAGGAGTGTTGTGAGGGGGTTAGTTTCACTTTGATAATGGTTCAGACAATCAAACGCACAGAGACAGGCCAAGCCTTTATCACTCTGCTTTAAACAGCTCACTACAGTTTAGTCTTCATAATAAATATGCTGATAATGATGATTTGTGTATTTTGATAAAGCTTTGTGTGCAAACCCAATAATGAAACTAAATCTGAAATTATAGTTCTGGTCTGTAATTAAAGATTTATAACACTGAAACTCAGAACACTACCAAACAAACAAGATGTTTCAGAAAGACTTGGTTTAGCTTTCCAGGCAAACATATGGGTGTTATTTGTTCTGTGTTTGCAGTGGCAGTAGAAGACGCACGCTGTAAATGTCACCTATCTTGAGACGTTTGTGCAGCGTGTGCCCTTGTAGGAAGGGGAAAATGCCGATGTTGCAGATCCCAGCCTTTGATTTAGACACGAAAAAACAGGCCAGCAGCAAAAGCACTGAGGCATGAAGGTAAATTCCCATAATTCACAGCTGAAAGGTTAGCCAGCGGTGCACTCTGCTCCTCCCTCATGTTAGTCGCAAACTAATGTCACCTGACTGAAATGAGCACTTTCATACATTTGAAGTGTGTAAGTGTGTGTTTTCTGTAAAAGCTTTAAAACCGATGGACTGCTCTGTGAGACAAGCTGAGACAAAATCAACCAGCAGAGCTGTTCTGCATCAGAACCATGTTCATCAAGACCAAAACTAAAACAAGGACTCCTCAAGTAGATTCTAACAAAGCTGGGATGTTATTGGTTATAAAATTTAAGTACAATAAGTACTATATATATA
>NW_013953060.1:0-2561 GCF_001266775.1 Austrofundulus limnaeus
CCTTCAGGGTGGATACAGCTCGCTCACACAGAGGACCTATCCACGTCATCATTTACCCAGCATGCCTTGTGTGTAATTAAAATGGCTCTGTCTGTGTTAAAGTATATTTTTAAAAATTTACAAAACTAAACATCCTACAGTATTTTTACAGTCTTTATTTTACAGTTAAAATATATGTTTTTGAAATAAAGTCTAATGTTACAACTAATCAGGGATCCCTTTAAAACTTTATTTTCAGTCTTCTGACTCCAATCTGGTTCATACAGCACTCAGCAGCACAGGTCTCAGTCAGACCTTGGGCTGTACTAAAACAAAACACAGCTGCACTGCTCTGAAGTGGAGACTGTCTAACACACTGACAACTTCTTTCTACTATAATAATGAATTGAGCTTATAATGTATCTTTCTTCCTGGTTACACCCTTGGAGGTGTTACCTTTTACGTCAGACATCTGAACATACTCAGTTTTGTTTAGGCTAAAGAAAGAACACATGATAAGACACACACCAACTCTTTGTCTGTTTTAACTTTACAGACTGAAATGATCAGAAAGTATAAAATACAATTTGAATCTAATATTCAATTAATCAGTTACAAAATTTCCTTCAATCCCTCTCTTGACATACATAATATATGGCAAAACCATAAGGAAATTTTATGAAAACTTTATAAAGAGAAGTTATAACATCTGTTGTCACATCCGGATATTTCTAAACATTTCCCAACCCCAGGAATACAACTTTTAATCCTCCCAGACATAAAAATATTCAATTCAGAGTGACCAATTGTTACGGTCCCGGGGTCTAGGGTACCCAGGACGCACAACATATAAAGTCCGGACACAAAGGTGTTTGTAAAAAGAACCCAAGTTTTATTGTTTGGACAAAATAAAGGGAACCCCATTTCAAAACAAACAAAAAGAGGGAGGAAACCCGAACCAGCCAGCAGTTGACCATCGGATCCGGGCAACCTCCCTTTGCCCTCCAGTCCAGAGTCTCACCCTACAACCAAAAACTGGGAAAAGAAGGGACTGGTAACTCCCAGGCCAAAACCAGGTATCTACAAGAAGGAAAAAAAGTGGAGCGGCAGCGAGGCTGGAGCGCAGGACCAACAAGCAAATTTCTCCCCTCAGGCCGCATGCTCAGCTGTCAGGTGGAGCTCATTTCCTTTTATTATCCTCCCAGCCAATCAGCTGAAAGGAGAGGACATCAGACAATTAGACAGGTAAAAATGACACAGGGACACGTCACACTAATCTTTTAACTTTTTCCACTCTTCTAACTCCTCTCCTTCCACAGAATTGAGACTCATAATGCTCTTTTTACACTCTTGTTTAACAGGGCCCTCAATTTCATCCTATTTTCTGTTCTCAGTTGATGGTTTGGTGTTCTCTGGTGGAGGAGAAGTAATGGTCAGTTGTTCTTCAGTTGCAGGTTGGGGGAACACATTATCTGATTCCTCCGGTTGTGATGATGATGAATGCAGATGTTCTTCTGATTCAGCAGCTTGAAGTAACTCCCCTCTCTGTTGTCCTTCTGCCTCAGACGTCAGCTTATCACTCTCCGGTTGGAACTTGGTTCAGGAAATACTTCATGTTTGAAGCTAACAGCTCTGCTCCAAGTCTATTCAGAGTCACTCATCAGACTTAAGCAGATGTTGTCTCTCCCAGAAGAGATCAAAGTTGTCCAAATATCTCACAGAGTGGTCAACACAGGACTTTTCCAAAAAGCCATTAAGAGCCAACAGTCTGCTAAACCTCTCAGCTCCTCCTCTGGCTGCAGGAACGGGCCCACTGAGGAATACATCCATGTTGAGATTTTTAACTGCATTCAGCAACTGAATGAAATCCTTCTTCAGGATTTCTGACTGTCGGTTCGTAACTTCATCACTTCCTGTATGAATGATGAGCGTCTTCAGAGATGGATACTCAGCTGTGATTTCCAGAATCTTCTCTGTGAGATCAGACACTTTACCAGCAAAACTCAGAACTTCGACTTTTTTCGTGTTCCAGAAGCCTCTGATATGATTCACCATTTTATCTGTGATGATCAGCATTTCTTGATTCTTGAAAGTCTCTCTTCAGACTTGTTTTGGCTTTGAGCTGGATCTGTATCTGTCTCAGGTCCCTCTCTGAGATCAGAAAATGAACTTTGTTCAGACTCAGTTTCTTCCAGTGGTGTGAATCTGTTTTGAAGAAACACTGCTTCATTTCTCTGGCCGTTATCAGTTGTTTTGATTTCAGCCTGTCGCTGCTTTCTTTTCCTTGCTGGAGGAGAAAAAGCATTTCTCTGTAACTCTGACCATTTGTTGTCATCTAAAGGGCTCGACACACAGGAGGCGACATCGCTCGCTCTCCATTCATTTCCTATGGAGCCTGTGCGGTGAGGCGACAATCGCTTGCCCTCCTCCAGCTAAGCGACCGGCAAAAATAGTGCATGTGAAATTTTGCGCTCGTACATGTAGACGTGCACACGCGAGCTTGCGACGCGACATACGAAAGTTGAAAAATGTGTGTGTGTGTGTGTGTGTGTGTGTGTGTGTGTGTGTGTGTGTGTGTGTGT
>NW_013953060.1:2571-5558 GCF_001266775.1 Austrofundulus limnaeus
GAAGTTTATGGTAAGTTTTTCCTCATAAAATTGTATCTTGATGTGTGTTTGTTTTTCAATATCATTAGCATCGGAAGATTTGTTTAGTTTACACGTCCGTAATGCACACCCCCTTCAGAGTCAAGAACCAATCAAATTTTGTGAAGACAAGTGATCTGAGAGCGTGATTCGCAACGCTGCGATCGCTATCGCGTCCCATGTGTCAGGTTTCACCCTGGCTGCGATGACAGCCGTTAATCGTTGTAGTTTGTCGCTGCCCGTGTGTCGAGCCCTTAAGAGCAGATTCCTTCCTGAGAGATTTTTTGGTCTGGCACAAAGAGAGTTCCATACAGCTTTACTCTCAGAAGCAGCTTCCATCTCCTCTCCATGTTGATCTCTCCTCTCAGCCTTCTCCCCATTTGAATGCATGTTGAGTTCTCCAAAGCATTCATCTCTTCCAGACGATGAATCTTGAGCTCTAACACTGTCACCTTTTGGAGAAGCTGGCAGAAATCCTCTTTGGAAAAGAAAGGAGGCATCTTGAAGCTTTTCTGTACTCACTCTCAGCAGATGATGCTTCAAAATCTTTTCAGGTTCTTCAACAGCCAAAAATAAAATCCAATGTTCTCTGCTTATTCAAGATCACGTCAGGGTCACTAAATTTTTGGAAAAATATGCGTTGTTCAAAATGGTATGTCTGAATAAACAGGAATCAGCTGAATTTCTTCTTTAAAACTTTATTTTCAATCTTCTGACTCAAATCTGGTTCATACAGCACTCAACAGCACAGGCCTATTGCAGACCTTGGGCTGAACTAAAACAAAACACAGCTGCCCTGCTCTGAAGCAGAGGCTGTCTAACACATTGAAAACTTCCTCTACTATAAATAATGAATAGAGCTTATAATGTATCTTTCTTCCTGGTTACACCCCAAGAGGTGCCACCTTTTTCGTCAGATGTCAGAATGTAACTCCTTTTGTTTAGGCTAAAGAAAGAACACATGATAAGACACACACCAACTCTTTGTCGGATTTAACCTTACAGACTGAAATGATCAGAAAGTATAAAATACAATACTGAATCTAATATTCAATTAATCAGTTACAAAATTTCCTTCACCACCTAACAACGTGCAGCATGTATTGCCACTGCTGATCACTTGATTGTAATCCTGGATGAGTTCCCTGTTTATTAAAGTCATTGACATCCCATCATTGGTCATTAACATCCTAATCATTGGTCATAAACATCCTAATCATTGGTCACTTACATCCTAATCATTGGTCACTAACATCTTAATCATTGGTCATTAACATCCTAATCATTGGTCACTTATATCCTAATCACTGGTCACTTACATCCTAATCATTGGTCACTAACATCCTAATCATTGGTCGCTTACATCCTAATCATTGGTCACTTGCATCCTAATCATTGGTCACTAACATCCTAATCATTGGTCACTTACATCCTAATCATTGGCTACTTACATCCTAATCATTGGTCACTAATCATTGGTCATTTACATCCTAATCATTGGTCACTAACATCCTAATCATTGGTCACTAACATCCTAATCAATGGTCACTAACATCCTAATCATTGGTCACTAACATCCTAATCATTGGTCACTTACATCCTAATAATTGGTCAATGGCATCCTAATGCTACACAGAACCTGCCATGACTAGAATGATGGGTCATCCTCCCATTCTGATGGGTCCTTTACAAGGTAGTTCATGCTGATGCTGAATACCTCAAAATGGGACATGAGGCAGATGTAACAAAATCTGCCACAGTTTTGGTGACAAGCTTCACTTGCTTCTAGGTCCACTGTTGCACATGACTGAGGATCATTGTGACCTTCCTCCTTGAGAATAAATACGATCATTATGTGCAAAGCTGGTGTCAAATATGACAAGTCTGGCCAGTTCTTTACTCAGATACCACAAATTTCTGGCTAAAGTCTCACTGGTGGCCTTTGCAATGACCGAATCAGAACTCAAAATGGCACAAAAACTGGTTGAGTGGCAGTGGTTAATATTTTTCATATCTTATGAAATTTCACCCCATTTATTTTTTCCCCAAATGGAACAAAAAACTGAAGAAGCACCTTGGAAAAGTAGAAGTTTGTATTTTGGGACCACCCTACTAGGTCATCTTCACTTATTATTAAAATGTTGTTTAAATGTTTAAATAGAAAATAAACTTGACTTCTCATCATATGTTTCTAATAGCCTTGAAATTGGCCTCTGTCTCTTTAAGAACCTCCTTCTGTCCTGCCAATTTCAGCACAGGGCCAGGTGTGTGTGCTCTGTGATGAGGAAGCTCAGCTTGGAGACAGCCCAGAGGAGGAGCTGATCCGAAAAAGCCGGTTCTAGTCCCAACCAGTTGTTTTTGCTCCCCTGCCTGGCTGCCTCAGGACACAACTAGTTACCTAAACTACAAGCATGTCTCAAAGACATAAAAACCTGGGTCTTAACTTTCTGCTTCTAAACTCAGATAAGACAGAGGTTATGGTTTTTGGACCTGAACATTTTAGGAATAAACTTTGCAGCCTTTCACCTTCTCTGGATGGCATTAATCTGGCCTCCAGTTCTAATGTAAAGAAGTTTTGTGTTATTTTTGATCAGGATATGCCTTTTAACCCCCCACATTTAAAATGTTACCAGGATCGCCTTCTTGCACCTGCGTAATATCACTTAAATTAGAAACATTTTGTCCAAAAAAGATGCAGAAAAACTGTCTCTTCCAAAAGAAAATACACCTGGACCAGTTCTTCTGTGTTTATCTGTGTCTCTTTCCTGTCCTCCAACCCAGCCAGTCGAGGCAGATGGTCTCCTGTCCTGAGCCTGGTTCTGCTTTCTCCCTGTTAGGGAGTTTTTCCTCTCTGCTGCTGCCGGTGTGCTGCTCAGGATGGGAGACTGTGACGAAGCAAAGATTTAGTGCAGTCTGCTGGCTTTTTTAGATTTATTGTTGTGTGTGTGTGTGTGTGTGTGTGTGTGTGT
>NW_013953060.1:6172-9509 GCF_001266775.1 Austrofundulus limnaeus
GTTTAAGACATAGGCCTCAGTTATTTCTTGTGTGAAACTTTCTAGTAATTAGTCTCCTGTGTTTTCTATAAGGAATCTTCAAGTAGAGTCGTGGACTCACCTACCTTGGAACTCAACTCCTCGTGCCTGGATCTCCAACCCCCGTCAGACCTCAGCCAAAGCCTCTGCATCTCCGCCTACCTTGGAACACACTCTCAGACCTGGGAAACAAGAGCACATCAAATACTCACCTCCTGGATTCATCTTGCCTCTCCTTCCAAGTCTGCCTCCACCTCCTAAACCTGTAAGAAAACAAACTAAACATTATCTTCTGCAACAACTCTTCTGTGGACCCATTGTAACTACTTCCCCTTACCTTTCAGGAAAATCTCTGGAACAAACCCACTGTAAATAAACTCACTTACCTTTTTTACCCTGCCTCCAAGTATTGTCTGGTATTGCTTGAAATTGAGTACTAAACTTTACACCCAAACCTGATACTTTGTTGAGGTTAAAGAGCTGAGCTGAAAGACAAAACTCTCTTTTCTGGGGGCAACAATGATTCGGGTGTATTCAACCTGTCATTGGTGGGTTGCTGGTTCGAACTTCTGCTCCGTCCATCTAAGTCGTGTTTATGGGCAAGACACTTCACCTGCTTTGCCTGCTGTTGGAGGTCAGAAGGCCCAGTGGGGCTGGTGTGTGGCAGCCTTTCCTCTATCAGTGTGCCCCAGCTGTACCTACAATGTAGCTTACCACAACTGGTGAGGGATGGGGGTTGGGCAATAATGACATAAAAATTGGGCATGATAAACTATGGAATTTAGCCGATAATAATTCAAATGACAGTTATTGACATTTGCACTTGCAGGGAGCCGACGTGGCACCTTGGTCTGCATATTCTGGATTTACTTGTACTCGGTTTATGCTGGTGTTTCAGGTGATTAAACAAGTTTGTAGGGTTTGGGTTAGCCTTTGATGCTCCACACAGCCTTCCATCATTCGGCTTACATGCATGCCTGATAGTGATAGTGTGTTGTATACATCATCACGTGGCACTAATTGTGGGGATTGGTGCAGGACAAACCCAGGGCGCAGGCAAAAATCAAAGTGTAACAAAAAGGTTTTTTAAAGTAACAAAAAAAGCTGATAAAGCAGCTCAACTTACAGGATTTCTCAGGGGAACCACGCAGACAGCACACAGGCTGAGGGGAAACAGCACAATGAACCGACAAAGACAGGTGACAAGACTCAGAACATAAAGCAAACAAATTAAGAGAAAATCAGAAACACCTGGGAAGACACAATAGGGAACGTCTGAGCATGGGCGGGGCTGGAAGCAGGGGAAAGATACACAAGGGAACACAGAAAACACTAGAAAAATAAGGAAAATAAATACAGATTATGACACTAATTGCTGTAACTGAAAAGTGGGAAATATTAATTGTTGACCGTTTTACTGAAGATTATTCGCCCACAATCTGAATTTGCCCAATCCTGGTACGTTAATATGTGTATGAATGGGTGAATGTGGGAAGCCCCTCACCAATGGTCATGAAGTCTGGAAAATAACTAAAAGAACAAGATCCAGGATGTAGATGTCTTTATTTCTGGATGGAACTCGTGTTGATAATTAGAGTGTTACTTTAGTTTGTTTGCAAACATTAATTTCTCTTCCTGCCAGTTTATTTTTCTTCTTATGTTTCCTGTCCATTAGTACCTGTCTTTTAGCTAATCACCCAGTCACATATTTAGTCTTGGGTAGAGTTTAGATTTACATGCTAAACACAAGACATCTCAATATTTATGTAGTAATCATTTCTTTTTAATGGAAACATATTCACAGTTCAACAAATCTTGTAATGTTTAGCTATGTGTTTATCTGCAGAATTGTTTTTCTACATAAGGAAGTCTTTTAACACTGTAAACTGAATTTTATTTTCACCATATTCATCTTTATTACAGTGTTCCACCCAAGCAGGTGATCATAAATTTGGATTCCCATAGCAACAGGATTTATTTAACTTTCCATTTAGCCTTTGAACTGTGGCACATTCTGTCAGCAGCTTTATATGAAAAATAGAAGCAAATGGTCTAAACACTCACTGTTCTCAGGACACGTGGTTTTGGAAGTATTCACTGAGAATTATCAGATCATGAACTTAACTTTCAGAGGTTTTCTATAAGTACTGTTTAAACACATTTAAACATATAAAGGTCAGCAAACTGGCACTGATGAAAAAACTTAACCAATAAGAAAAAAAATGGATAAATTGTATTGAGCCATTAATTCAATTCAGTTCAAATTCAACTAACTTTATTTACACAGCACTGATTAACAACAAGTTATTACAATGTACTTTACAACAAAAGTAACATCTAACTAACTAAACCAGTAAAAACAGCAGAAGAGTGAAAAATGTGGTTTTATTGTTTCAGACAAACTGACCACATTCTACTTTTAGAAACTCGAGGAATTAAACCTGCAGTCTGAGAGCGAAGTGCTCTGTTAGGAAAGTATGGAACAATAAGATGTTTAATATATGATGGAGCTTGGTTGTTGAGAGTTTTGTATGTTAGGAGTAATATTGTAAATTCTATTCTGAATTTGACAGGGAGCCAGTGGAGAGAAGCTAAAACTGGAGAAATATGATCTCTCCTTCCAACTCTCATTAAAACTCTAGCAGCATTTTAGATTAACCAAAGACTTTTTAAAGAGGTTTTGGACACCAATATACCCAAGGCCGGATTAACCATATGGGCAATTGGGCAACTGCCCAGGGGCCCACGGTCTCCAAAGGGCCCTGGGCAGTGAAGGCACGGACATAACGGATGCGGGATATATGTGGACATGTCTCCCTGAGTCCCCGCACTTCCTGCATCTGCGCTCTCTGTCCCCMCACTTTTCTTAGCCGTAACAGCTGTTTTATCCATTATTAACGTAAGGTAATGCTTTTTTCTGAGCCGTCTTTGAACGCACCATAAGCGTGCGCATGCTACTCCTGCAGATGAGATGACGATAGGAGCTGCTGTGCTGAGCAGAGCCTCGCGGTGTAAAGAGCAACTAAAACTTGGCACAGTTTTTACCAAACAAACCATGTAAGTTGAGTCATGCTGTTGAAGGCAGATAATGTTAGCTAAATGAAGAGTTACACYTTATATAATGTTTAGCTAGTTAACATGATTAGTTGTTTTACATGTTACATCCCTTGCCAAGCTAGTTAATTAATGCTAGATAAAGCCAATAGTCTTTCATTTCTGTGCAGAAGTCATGCTGGCTGCTTTCCACATATTTAAAATAAATCTTCATTGCTACAGTTACAAAGAACAAAATCAGGGAGACCAGATACAGCAGCAGGGA
>NW_013953060.1:11673-23318 GCF_001266775.1 Austrofundulus limnaeus
AGATTATACTGATGTATTTTGTTTTTATAGTATCATGTGAATGTGTCCTTGACAAGAGGACATAGTCTATTTGTAGTTCTATGAGCATTTGTACATCAAAATACACTTAGAATTTGAAGTATTGAGTATATTTACTATATATTGCAATAATTTACTCTGTATTTTGCCAGACTGGTAATCCTGGGGTCGTGATGATGGGGCCCTTGAACATTGTTGCCCAGGGTACAGGGAAGTGTTAATCCGGCCCTGAATATACCTTCTTGGAATGCATATTGCCAGTCACCAAAGTTCTAGACTGAGATCACTTTAAGCTGAGAAATGTTGGGGTTTTAGGTGTTCAAACAAAAAGTTACTTTATTGATTGAAGTAATTCAATGATGACAGGGTTCACATAAATGTTGAAAACAAGTGAATTTGTTTTGCTTTGATCCGAGCACCTGTAAACATGCACTGGTTTAAACAAATGCACACATTTCCTGAATATAAAGTTACAGAAAAATAGTTATAAATGTGTAAAATTACTTTTTCCATAAATACAATAAAAAGGTTAACATTGACATCCTGGATGTTTCTCTGACTATGCCTGTCTTACTTGCTCAATGGATTTAGGTTGATGATCCTCTCTTGGCACGTTTGCTGTGGTAATGAAACCTAGGTGTAAATTCAATCTGCAAGACTCTTCCCAGACTTAATGCATCTCCGCCGCAAGCCATGGACCCTCGCCTCGCCAAAAACAATCATCATGTAAGCCCTCACCTATAAGGTCCTCCATCCATGACTCTGACCGCTCACCAGCCAAGCTACAACCTGCCTTCACCCCTTCTCCACCCTTGTTCTCCCAGCTCTTTAAAGCTTCCTTCCTCTTCGGTCTCCACTCCACCACCAGTGTCCATACCCTGGGGGAAAGACATCGCTAATCCTCTTTCTAAGCTGCTCAGCCACATACTGTATATAGCAATCCACAGTACCTACGTCTTCTGCCGGGGCCCTAGCGCCAAAAACTTTTCTATATCCTCATTCTCATTTTGAGTGTAATTTTCTGTCTGATTTAAAATTAATTAATTAATTAAAGCAGTGTGATTATCTTTTCAAGAATTTGAATAAAAGTTTAGAGTGCTTCAGCAGGAACCTACTTATCTCACTCTAAATTTGTCACAGGGGTGTGATATCCAACACAAAGATAAATTAAAACTAAATCTTATCAAATGAAGGTGCTTCGCTTCAGATGGGTTCAGTCAGCTGTAGAACAAACAGTTCTCTTGTCCATCTGAGAGCAGTGCATAAAATAAAAACTAACCTTTAAACTCTGCTGATCTTTAGTGAATACACTGAATCATAAAAAGATAACATGATCGGTATGAATTAGTCATGTTTCTAAATGTTTGTCTCTGTGTTTTTATAGGTATCTCTATCCCATAAAGATTCTGACAGATCTTTGGTTTCCTCCAATAAAGACTATTATTTTAGGTTTCATTGTGATAACAGGAAAAATGTTTTATTTCTGACGGTGCAGGAGTTTGTTTCTGTTCATTTCAGGGGCTGAGGATTGTTTTGAGTACCCAAACAATAGGAAAACAAGGTGCAACATAAATACTGTTACAGTCAATTTACCTGTCCCCACACTCAATCCCAAAGCCACCATCATATTAAATTACCATACCATACCAATTAATTTAAACAGCACTTAAAAAGGGCAAAAAAGTGCTGCACAAAAAAAAAACAAACAACAACAACAAAGGACACAGGATAAAATACATGTATCAACAGACATAAAAAAATTAAGCAACATTTAGAATGACTAGAATAATAAACTATTGTGGGAACACACTTCTTGCACTCCCCAGGAAAGTTTACTCCAGGGTGTTGGAAGGGAGTCTCTGCTCGATCATCAAACCTCAGATTCAAGAGGAGCAGTGTGGCTTCTGTCATGGATGTGTAACAGTGGACCAGATCTTTCCATTGCAGAGTTGCTAAGGGGGTCGTGGAAGTTTACTTCACTGGTTTACATGTGTTTGGTAGATTTGGAGACGGCTTATGACCATGTTCCTCGAGGCATTCTTTGGAGGGTGCTGTGGGAGTATGGGGCGTCTGGGTTGCTATTAAGATCTACCCAGTCCATGTAGAACCAAAGCAGGAGCTGTGTCTGCATTCTTGTCACAAAGTCGAGCTTGTTCTCAGTGCAGGTTGGACTCCATCAGGGCTGTCCTTTGTCTCTGATCCTTTTTGTAGTGTTATTGGGCAGAATTTCAAGGCACCGTCGTGGAGAGGAGGGTGTCTGGTTTTGGTACTACTTGTCTCTGCTTAATGTGGATATTGTGGTTCTGTTGGCGTCTTCAGGACTGTAATGCTGCATTATGTAATAATGAAATAAAATCAGGCTTCAAAATGTAATAAAACTGCACTAAAACTGCATTATGCAATACTGATGCAAAATGTAATAAAATACTTCAATGCATTTGGTAATACTACTAATAATAAAATTATAATGTAATAATGTAATGCATTATGCAATAAAAGATCACAGACTAGTGTTTTTGTTAATCCTAATCAATACACTTATAATGATCATGTTTCAGATACTACACTTTTAAATCTTTGAAACTTTGATCAATCAGCACCCTCCAGGACCCTCACCAGGCGAAGGCGTTCTACTGTGTCCCTCAAGGACTCCTGTGGGGGGTCCTCTGGGAATATGGGGTACCAGGTCCATTGATATGGGCTGTTAGGTCCCTGTAGGACCGGTGTCAGAGTTTGGTCCGCATTGCCGGTAGTAAGTCGGACTCATTTCTGGTGAGAGTTGGACTCCGCTAAGATTGCCCTTTGTCACAGATTCTGTTCATAACTTTTATGGTCAGAATTTCTAGGAGCAGCCAAGGTGTTGAGGGGATCCTTTTTGGTGATCTTAGGATCATGTGGTTCTATTGGCTTCGTCAGATTGTGATCTCCAGCTCTCACTGGAGCGGTTCACAGCCGAGTGTGAAYTGGRRYGGATGAGGATCAGTGCCTCCAAATCTGAGACCATGGTCTTGAGCCAGAAATGGTTAGGGTGCCTTCTCCGGGTCAGGGAGAAGGTCCTGCCCCAAGTGGAGGAGTTTGGTCTTGTTGACAAATGAGGGAAGAATGGAGCCGGAGATTGACAGGGGGATTGGTGCTGCATCTGCAGTGATGCGGACGCTGTACCAGTCTGTCGTGGTGAAGCGAGAGCTGAGCCAGAAGGCAAAGCTCTCTGATTACCGGTCGATCTACCTTCCTACCTTCATCTATGGTCACGAGCTTAGGGTAGTGACCAAAAGAAAAAGATTGCGGATATAAGCGGCCAAAATGAGTTTCCTCTGCAGCGTGTCTGGGCTCTCCCTTCGAGATAGGGTGAGAAGCTCAGTCATCCGGGAGAGACTCAGAGTAGAGTCACTGCTCCTCCACGTCGACAGGAGCCAGTTGAGGTGGTTCAGGCATCTGGTTAGGATGCCTCCTGGACTCCTCCCTGGTGAGGTGTTCTGGATACGTCCCACTGGGTGGAGACCCAGAGGAAGACCCAGGACAAGCTGGAGGGTTTCTCAGTTGGCTTGGAAACACTTTAGGATTCCCCCTAGCTGGCCCAATGTCTCTGCAGAACATGTTGTCCTGTGGGCGGAGATGGCCCTACTCGTGATTGGCAGAGGTCTTGATGTGGGCAGAGACGGCCCTACTCGTGATTGGCAGAGGTCTTGATGTGGGGGGAGACGGCCCAAGAGACGTGGTTGGTTGGATTGACGGTAGGGTTTGAGGAGGCTGGAGGCAGCGGGGAGTAGCTTGGTCGAGTCGGGTAGGAAGCAACATGTTTTCTTAAGATTAATTTTAGTCATAACTTGATAAAGGAAAGTGCATGAAATTTGAACGTCATACATGTGAAGGGATGTGTAACAAAATGACTTGGTCAAAACTTCCCTAAACAGCCTGTAAAAAGATCGCTAAAAATCCCTGCTACCTTCTAGCAGCAGGGATTTTTAGAGTCCGAGACAAGACCAAGACCATCAGAAAGTCTGTATTACAGTGAAGTTGAAGAAGCCTCTGACTGAAGACACTTTGTCTTTCTATGACAGTCTGATGAAGAGGATGGTCAGGGTTGTCCACAATGTTCTTGATTTTATGTAAAATCCTTCTTTGCACCATCATCTCCAGAGATTCCACAGTCGTCCCCAGAACAGAACCAGCCTTCTTTATCAGGTTGTTTAGCCTTTTTTGGTCCCTGGCTCTGATGCTGCTGCCCCAACAGATGATGGCAGAAGAGATGACGCTCTCAACAACAGACTTGTAGAAGATCTGCAGCTTCTTGCTGCAGACATTGAAGGATCTCAGCTTCCTTAGGAAGTACAGTCTACTCTGTCCTTTCTTGTAGACTGCTTCACTGTTGAGTCTCCAGTCCAGCCTGTTGTCCAGATGAGGGTTTGATCTAATACTATTTCTCCTGAAATCTACAATCAGCTCCTTTGTTTTGTTCACATTCAAAATGAGATGATTGTTCCCACACCATGTCACAAAGAGGTCCACCAGCTCTCTGTACTCAGCTTCCTGTCCATCTCTGATACACCCAACAACTGCAGAGTCATCTGAGTATTTCTGTAGATGACAGCAGTCTGACTTGTGCTGGAAGTCTGAAGTGTACAGTGTGAACAGGAGTACAGTTCCCTGTGGTGCTTCTGTGCTGCTGACCACCTGGTTAGACACACAGTCCTTCAGTCTCACAAACTGTGGTCTGTTTGTCAGGTAGTCTTTGATCCAGGCGATTGTTGAGGCCTCCACCGGAGTCTTCTGGAGTTTCAGACAGAGCAACTCAGGCTGAATTGTGTTAAAAGCACTGGAGAAATCAAAGAACATGATCCTCACAGTGTTGCCTGCTTTGTCCAGATGACAGTGGGTTTGTTGAAGCAGGTGTAGGATGGCGTCGTCAACTCCAACTCCATGACGAAAAGCAAACTGCAGGGGGTCCTGATGTGTGCTTGTGTGCTTACTCAGGTGGGTCAACAGGAGTCTCTCTAGGACCTTCATGATGTGGGATGTCAGGGCAACAGGTCTATAGTCATTGAGGGCTGATGGGTGAGTTTTCTTTGGAACTGGAACTAGACAGGATGTCTTCCACAACACTGACACCTTCTCCTGGGTCAAGCTAAGGTTGAAGAGGTGTTGCAGAATCCCACAGAGCTGGTCTGCACAGTCCTTCAGAACTCTGGGGCTGACACCATCTGGACCTGCAGCCTTGTTCTGGTTCAGTCCCTCTAGCTGCCTCTTCACCTGACTTCTTGATACAGAAAAGAGGGAGGGGGAGGCAAAGGGAGCAGCTGTGGCAGTTGTGGTTCCTCCTCCCAGTCTGTTGCCTGGCAGCAGATTATCAGCAGCTGCACCCACTTCACCTGATGACTCCTGGAGCTTTATAAGGAGCTCATTGTGATTCAGACCTTCACTGGAACATCAACTACCATTAGGTATTGATCTCTGCTAAAGATAGATTCATGTTAACCAAAGTAAACTTACTAAGCACTTTTTGTATTATTGCCAAGTTGTCCTGTTGCTCCTATGAGGAAGTCATCATTAGAGTTCTGCTGAAGAAAGTTTGGAAATACTCACCTGCTGCCACGCCCTGCTCAACTCACCTGCCGCTCGGGTAAAGACTCACCTGCCTCTCTGCCTCACCTCTCTGGTCCTCCCATTACGGATTCTGGTTCTACTTCTGTCCTTTAAAGTGTTGGATGAAAACAGTCAAGTCCTCCTGGAAAAGTAAGATATACAACCTTAAAGAAAGAAAACCTTCATTCACCATCAAGCCAAACAGGTTCTGAAGCTGATCCAAATCTCACTGTAAATAAACTCACTTACCTTAATTCTGTCTCCTGAGTATTTGTTCCTCTTTCCTGCCTAACCGTGACATTGCCTCTGATTTCATGATAGCAGCAGCATCTCCTGATTTAGTTGAAGACAAACTTGTGGATGTAGAAGAGTCCATGATTGAGGTTGAAGATAAAACATCTGAGGTTTGACAGGAAAGCTGTGGGTCAAAGGAGGGTGAGATGTCTGTTTGGCTGGGGGCAGGAGAGGAGGAAGATGAGCTTGTTCCTGAGCTGAACCTGTTGAAGAATGTGTTCAGCTCATTTGCTCTGTCAGGACTTCCATCCATCCGATTCTCCTTTTGCTTGAAACCTGTGATCTTCTTCATCCCTGACCACACATCTCTGATATTGTTCCTTTTCAGTTTACTCTCCAGCTTCCTTCTATAAACCTCCTTGCTGTCTCTGATCTTGACTTTGAGCTGCTTCTGTATACTCCTCAATAACTCACTGTCTCGATCCCTAAAGGCTCTTTTTTTTCTCATTTAAAAGTTCCTTTAGCTCACTGGTGATCCAGGGTTTGTTATTAGGGAAGCATCTCACTGTTCTGCTGGGGATGGTGTTGTCCACACAGAAGTTTATATAGTCAGTCACACACTCAGTCATGGCATTTATGTCATCTTCATGTGGCTGGCAAAGAACAATCCAATCTGTAGCTTCAAAACATCCCTGTAGGGCTTCTTCAGCTTCCCGTGACCACTTTCTCACAGTCCTTGTAGTTACAAGTTGTCTCTGAACAAGTGGTTTATATTCTGAGCAGAGATAAACAAGGTTGTGATCTGATTTACCCAGAGGAGGTCTTGCAGTGGCGATACAAGAATCCTTAAAATTTGTGTAAAACAAATCCAATGTCTTGCTTTCTCTGGTAGAGCAGCTGACAAACTGTTGAAATGTTGGCAGTGTAGCAGAGAGTGATGAGGCATGATTAAAATCACCAGATATTGGCACAAATGCATTGGGGTGTTGTGTCTGTATCTTAACAACAACAGAACTGACGATATCACATGCATTGTCAGCAACAGATGAGGGTGGAATGTAAACAGCTGCCAAAATAACACTGATGAACTCTCTTGGTAAATAATTTGGACAAAAACTTACTACCAAGAGTTCAATGTCTGGACTGCAGCGACGAAACTTCACAGTAACATGTCCTGGATGACACCATCTGTTGTTGACAAGCACTGATAATCCACCTCCTTTCTTTTTCCTGCTGCTCTTTAAATCTCTATCTGCTCGTATAGTCTGGAAGCCTTGCAGAGAGATGAAAACTGGGACAATGTTTATGTCAGATATTGATTTCCTTCTTGCTGCTGTTTGTGTTTCTGTTTCTGGAGGGGAAATTGTTTGTTAGGTGGTATCTTTTCGATCATAATAGTGACAGTGATGCTGTGCAGTAATAACTGAAGCAGAGCCATGTCAGAAGTCTGGTCGTTCATTTACAGTATTAGTAAAAGTCATGTGTTTGTGCATTAGTATATTTAAATAATTTGTGTGTTTGTATAATATCAGTAAAAATTGCTTATCGGCTACAACACCAATAATTATATCAGACATTGATATCGGCTGAAATTTTCAAATCGGTGTATCCCTGGTTTAAACTTGATCACGTTAGCCAACCTGTTTGAAGGTTTTTGTAGTATTTACACAGAGCGTCCAAGCATCTGTGGAGGGAGTGTCTGAATATGACAGCCATGTGATGTCACTTCTTTATTAACTTCACATCAGGAAACACAGTTAGCCTCTTTACTTCTCTTTCTGTTTGAACAAACAGACCTTAAACAAGACTGCAGATTCAGATGGTGTCAACTCTGACTTGTGCTTGTGTCACTTTTCAAAACATTTTTTTCTTATTTCTAGTAAATTTTAATATGCAGTGCACTTTCAAATCAATTTCAATTTTGTCTTACCATTCTGTTGATTTAAGTAACTAATAATATGTTGTTTCATTTGCTCAGCTTTACGCACTCAGAGTTTTAAGAAATCGTGTTTATTGGATTTTGATTAAATGCTTTGCTAATAAGAATAGTTTGGGTGTAGTGAGATAGCACACTTTCTCTGGTAAAATAGTTAAATCTTTAACATTTAAAAATCTATGACTACTGTGGCATTTCGAAAACTTGGAGTACTAATGCTGATTTTGAGCTTTTGATTTGAGTGTTTTGAGTGACTTCAGTGATTGCTCCAGACAAATGGCACAAGATAAACTGGTCATCTGTTGCCACCATGAGGAATGTTACAGCAACAGCATACTTGTAAAAACACGGAGCTATATAAACTCAGGAATAGGCACTGACAGCACTAAAGACTTTTGGCAGCCATATGAAGAACTTTCTGTATAATTCTTTACTGTTTAAATTAACACATTGTGCACTGTATGCTGTGTCATCAGTATTCTGTAATGAGTCTCTCTCTGAGCCTTTCATTGTTATCAGAAGCAAAACACCTCTAGATTACTACCACCACAGTGAAAAAAATGACCAGTAGGCCTAATCAATCTGACCAGAACATACTTGCACTTTTTGTCAACCCTGGATTTTTGATGATAATCTCATCACTCTTTAATCTCTTGATCCTTTGATCAAACAACAAACAAACTCATTAATTCCTCTTTATCTTACTGCTGCATTTGATACAGTAGATCAAAACATTTTAATAACAAGGCTGTAGACTACTGTTGATATGAAAGGTACAGTTTTAAAATGGTTTAGGTCCTACTTATCTAACAGAAGCTTCTTGGTCTTGGGTCATTCTTAAACAGTTTGTACATGAGACTTTTGTAAATGTTTTAATTGATTTTCTACTATACTTTAGTCTTATCTTACCTTTTCTGAAAGTTTCTCGTTTTTCTTTTATTTATCATGATGTATTTAATTTATCACGATGTATTTAATTGTAGTTTGTTTAATAGCTGAATTTGGTCATGTCTGTGTGCTGCTGCTGTTCTTGGCCAGGTCTCTTGAAAAAGAGATTTTTAATCTCAGTGAGATCTACCTCATCAAATAAAGGTTTAAATATATAAAAATAAAAATATAAACCCAGTCATGTGATTTCAACGTCTACAGACTATCTGGGTTAGAGAAGTACTGCAAAACAGAACACTATATATGTTGACTTTGTTGTGTAAGTGGTTAAGGTGTTGGACTTGGAATCCAATGGGATCTTCCTGTGTAGGTTCAAACCCTGCTCGCAGGGATTTGTTGGACTGTTTTTTCTTTCTCTTGAAAATGACATCTGGTATTTGTGCAATTAAATCAAGAAAAGAAGTTGTCATTCTGAGAAACTGGTGTTTTAAAATCTAGACTGAAAAATTGTTGTGAAAAATGGCTACAAATAATGCAAAATGTTTCATGTCCACTGTAAACATAAACTAGACTCAACTATAACAAACTAGTCACAGCTAGCTACTCCTCAGAAACGTAACTCCTCAGTGCCTAAAACTCCTTTAAAAAGCTTACCCAAATTAAACTATTTTCAATTAAAAATTATTATGTCTTGAATCCTTTGGAGTAAATTCAAAAGCATTGTTTTTGTACATAGTTATTGAAGTTAAAAATCACTAAGTAAATCGTATAATTTTTATTGTTCTGCATGTAAAAAGGAGTAGTTATAGGCTATTAGTTGAAAAATGATATAAAATCTACAAGTCTCAACTATTATTACTTTAAATTAGGTAAGAATAGCTTTTGGGCATAATTTTAAAAAGAAACTTGTTCGTGCATGTTTTCAAAGTGTCCAGTAATGTCCCAAAAACTGAGCAATATATTCCTAAGACTGTAACTTCAACATARTTCAAAACAGAGACTTAGTTGGCTCAAAAATATCAAAAATCATTCATTGTCCTGAAGTATTCAAAATACAGGATCGGTCCTCCATATCAAAACACCTTGTAACAAACAGTACAAATAACACTTATTTATTTATTTATTTATTTATTTATTTATTTATTTATTTATTTATTTATTTTTGCCAGGGTGAAAATAAAGAGTAGCCTACGAAGGTATCAGGTACAAGAAAATGTATAAATCAATTTACAGGTTACATAGATAAACTAGGTCTGTCCAGAACCAAAATGTTCTTCACTGCATTTTGTTTCTCATGTCCTTTACTTGTGGTGCTGTAAATATAGAGTTCTTTGCTAAAGTGGATTATGTTAAGCTTGGAGGCACTTGGTGCCATAGATTATTTAAGATACATATTATAAAAGCCCGGTGCGTTCACACACCACTTGGCCACACGTCTGTGACGTCAGTTGAAAGAATTAGAGCTGATTGGTCTGTTTTACAGTCAATCAAAGGAGGCTCGTTTGCGGTAGGATGAAATTACAATCTGCTTATTTTATTGGCTGTAGAAAAGTCAACGGTCAACCCAGTTGGTCAAAAGGGGTGTCAATCAAAACAGGGGAACCTATTAAACCATTTTTACGTCTCACTTTGTAGTGTCACCTGTGTCACTCGCGGTTTGGAAACACACGTGGTGACAGCTGGAAACATAAAAAGAAAAAAAGGCACCGCTGGGATTTGAACCCAGGATCTCCTGTTTACTAGACAGGCGCTTTAACCAACTAAGCCACAGCGCCACTAAGTGCCGTCATTTGAGGAGATTTTGTCATGCAGTTCTGCTAAAGGACAGAAAACATGATTTGTTTTAATTATCCTCAAAGTCAAATAGCCGGGTACTTAGTCACGTGTTGTAGACGGAGGCTGACATATTGCTTTGGGGGAAAGTATGACGAGTGCCTCTATGTGGAAAATAGGAAAAATGGTGAAAAGTTGCTGTAGGACTGCACTTCTCACATAAAAAACACCCAGAGATAAAATATTTCTAACTGTAAGAGTGAGGGGAGAGAAAGACACGTGTTGTCGTTTTGCCTCTGCAGACCTCCGTGCTTTTAAAAAGAAATGCCTCATTGTTTTGATCCAAAACCCACTAAAATTGGCTAAAATGAAGAGTAATCACTCAAAACTACCCACTAACTGTAAAATCCAAACGTTAAAAGTCACAGATCTAATTAATAAAGTCCTGCTCTCACCGGCTCTTCATTGCCGCCAATCTCCATTCAAATTTCACCTCTTTTTATTTTCTTCTTCCTGTAGATTTTTTACTGCTTGCTAGATAACTTTGAACCTCAGTCAAAAAGGAGCTCTGGGGGGTTATATTTTTTCGGTTTAAGAGAAAGATGTGACTGACGATGGACAGCGGTGTTTCTTCCACAAGATTACTGTGTTTCCTGCTCCCTTCAGCTGCAACACGCTTCAAAATTGAGCGTTCATTTTCAGAAAAATATAGTAGTAGATAGTAGCCTATGATATGCCATTTATCGTAACTCTGGTCTTCTTCTCTTGACCTAATGACACAATTTAAAAACTGCTGTATAGTTTGAAGTCTGTTTTTTTATTGATGGCCTCCCTTTTCCCCATCCTCTCCACACCATTATTATAATTTTTTTTATTAATAGAAGAAAAGGAAGAAGAAAGAAAAAAGTGAAATGTAATGAGAAAGAGTGAAAAAGAGATTAGAAGACATGTAAAATATATGTTGAGAAAACACAAGACAGCACACCGGACTTCTTGGCTCCACACCTACAAAACAAAGATAGCAAAACCACAGCAAGAAAAATGCATATCTATATAATTATAATGACTATAGCCTTGCTGAAAACCATACCCATATTCATTTATAAATTTATACACAAACATACCCCTACCTACATATCCAAACACTTTCATATACATGCATATTCGTATACTGTATATACTGTATATATACATACACACACACACACACACA
>NW_013953060.1:23458-26968 GCF_001266775.1 Austrofundulus limnaeus
TACATATACATACATACATACACATACACATACATATACATACATACATACACATACACATATGCACATACCATTCAGTCAGTGCCCGAATAGAAAACCCAGGATGTAAACACCTGTTTGTGTGCAGTTGTGAGCATGCATGTATATACAAGATCTCTCCAATGGAATATTTCAAAGTGACTGTGGGGGACCACAGATGCGACCCTCAAAGCCGGAAACCGACATAAGGGAGACCAGGGCCAAAGACCCCGAGAGGGACCCCAAGCACGCAGCCCCAGAGACACCCGCGCCGGAATAGTTTGAAGTCTCTACTTTTGACACAGTTTGGAGGAGACTCACAATGATTTTTCCCCCATTAAAAAATGGAGGTTGAAATCACATGACTGAATGACATCACACCGACTTCGAGAATTAGATTTACATTTTAGGTCAAAGAGCTAGTGGAATAAATTTTTTAATTGTTCCACTTTTTATCTTTATAATAAAACAAAAAATAAACACATCACGGACACAGATAAACTATTATCGCATATATTAGCTACTTAATTTTCTCATATCTTGACACTGAAAGTCATCAGGAATGCACAACAAAAGTCCACTGAAAAAACTATARTACTTGTGTCTCAGAGGACTTGGTTTGTTTAAACTAAATATGTTGTAGATATCCTCTCATCAAATTTCAACCTTAAAAAGGCTTGTGTTGCTGTCAGAGTCTGTGTGTTGTGTATAAGTTTTTGTGTTTCAGTCACTTGTGTTGTCATTCTAGTCTGCAGTCAGCTCAGGTCCACTTCCTCAACCCAGTTTTGTTTATTCAGTCTGTTCTCCTGCACACTTCAGCAGTGAACTGTTGCCTCCTTGCCACAGTCTGGTTTATTTCCTTGTCTCCTCGCACCTACTCGTGATTTTTCCTGAGTTTTTGTACACTCAGTGCCACATCAGCATTTTCTTTCATTTGTAAATAAGAAAAAGTTATTTGAGCTCCTTGTGTCTGCATTGTTGGGTCCAAACCTGCTACAAACCATAACAATTTTGATTTAATCTTTTGTTTTTTAAAATGAAAATCACTTGAGAACTTGTTTGTTTGTTTTTCAAATACTGGTTCCTGAAAATAAAATCCATTTACCAGAACATGCCCAAACCATAAACGTACTTGATGAATCAATAAAAAGCAGCGGAGTTGTCTGCTGAAGTCAGTGGTTGAGTAATTTAACTGTGAATACATCTGCAGAGTTGTCATCGTGGTCCTCCACCCCACCAGGGTGATCCAAGCAAAACTCCTCCCAGGTGAAAACATGTTGGTCAGAGCAACACCAGAATAAACCCCTTTCAGGCTGACATTTTTCTCTTTCTGGTCAAAAGAAGCAAACTTTTAAACATTCCATTATTCACTCTTCTTAAAATAGAACAAGACATATTTCTGTTGTGTGTAATGTTCCTGTTGTTTATCATCCCAAACCGCAGGCAGCTTCCTCCTCTCTAACCACAGTACTGTTAGTGTAACACTCATGTGGAAAAAAAAAAACACTGCGTTCATGTTTTATGTTGTCATGACTTCACAGGCAGGCGCCAAACTGTTCACACACAACTGTTCCATACAGTCAATTAAAAACATTTGACTGTATACACAAAACCACTCAACTTGTATTTAAACAGAAGGTATTTATTAAGAAGTTGTTAAAAATGAAAGAAACTACAACAAAACTGCCATCTGGTATATGGTGTCATTGAAGTCACACAGACAAAACAACAACAAGAACAACAACAACAACAACAACAACAATAATAATAATAATAATAACTAGAACTGCAAAGCAGTTATGACCGGGGTCCAAGCCCTTTTATGCATGTCAGCCTTTGNAGCAGATGTTTTGGAAGGTTGCTGAATGAGGAGCATTTCGGTGTTAATCAGAAGTATGCCAATGAGGACAGACATAAATAATGATCTAAAAAACAGCTGAAATCTGTAGCTCTGATTTCTAATTGAAACAAATAAAACACATTAATTTATAAAAACTCAGATATTCACCTGAACCATTTCTTCGTATGTGATGAACAAGATTCTGTCTCCCAGTTCGGCACGCTTCCAGCTCTTTATATGATCTGTCCATTTTCCAAACAGCACTGCAGACGAGAAAGACTGAATGAAAAAACTGCTCTTTGGTTGGTTAACACAGATTACCTCGGACATCAACAAAACTCTTATTTTTCAATAATATTTTCCCATGAAAGGAAATGAAGGTAATAAACGTTGATTCAGATTTGATTAAGATGCTGTTCTGAATAAATTCAGACCTCTGCCTTCTAGGAATTTTTCCATGAACTCATCAAATGTTCCTGGATCTTCAAGAAAAGAAGCCATCTGGTGGAAGTAGTATGAAGACACCAAGACATCCTTGGGGTTCCTCATGACGTAGATCACCTGTAGAGAACAGTGTGAAAATATAACATGACAATATCAGATAATAAAATGTAAGTCTCAGACAAAGTGTTCACTCAGCTACCTTGGCCTTGGAGGTATGGAAAGAAGGGGGCATGAGGTTATAGGTGAAATGTGACATCAGTCCACGTGGAGATGCCAACTGGTCCACAACCTGTGCCAGTCTTATTTCTTCCAGCCATGGGACTCGATCCCAGTTTGGAATTGTTTTGATCGGGGTCAGATCTCCTCCATTCAGCACCAGAGGGAGGATTTCCTGCATCCAGACTGAACCTGCAGAATTAAAGAAGAGTTTAATTAATAATTACAAAAAGTGCTGAAAGACCTGTGAGATGAATTTTAGGGGATTTGAAACACTGTAGGTCTCTTTCATCAAATATAAAGTCTGCAGAGAAATTTTATTTTTACTCAGCTACTGTTTAACATGTTAGTGTTGACATGTAAATATTCATCCATCCATCTTGTTCCACTTGTCCAGGGTTGGGTCACGGGGGACAGAAGCCTAAGCAGAGATCTCCCTCTCCCCAGCCACTTGGACCAGCTCTTCCGGGGGAATCCCAAGGCGTTCCCAGGCCAGTCAAGAAACATAGTCCATCCAACGTGTCCTGGGTCTTCCTCTAGGTCTCCTCCCAGTGGGACACGCCCAGAACACCACAACAGGGATGCATCCTAACCATATGCCTGAGCCACCTCAACTGGCTCCTCTTGATGTGGAGGAGCAGCGGCTCTACTCTGAGTCCCTCCCGGATGACTGAGCTTCTCACCCTATCTCTCAGGGAGAGTCCAGACACCCTGCGGAGGAAACTCATTTCAGCCGCTTATATCAGCGACCTTATTTTTTGGTCACTAGTAGTGACTCATTACCCAAAGCTTGTGACCATAGATGTGGGTTGTAATGTAGACCGACCAGTAAATCAAGAGCTTCGCCTTCTGGCTCAGCTCTCGCTTAACCGGATTGATACAGTGCCCACATTACTAAAGACACAGTACTAATTCGCCTAATGACCTAATGTGTCACTAATGAAAATAATTGAAAAGATTTTATTTTAGCTTATTTAATAAAAGATATATAT
>NW_013953060.1:27898-30378 GCF_001266775.1 Austrofundulus limnaeus
GTGCACAAATACCTGATTATACAACATATACAACCTACCTATTTTCACAGGAAATGTAGCCTTCCGCAATTTGTAACATTCGTCTTGTTATTGATTCAGGAAATAAATATCTGCTCTATTTATTCTCGTGCAAGAGCCGACATAAAAACAACTGGCATTCTGTCATTTTCCATTTTTACTGATCTACAGATTACATCTGTGTTAGCATTTCGAGAATCAAACTCCTTCACTTCAAATTTTCTTTAGAAATTTCAAAGTTGTGCACCCAATATTTTCACCTTTCAGTTCAGTTCAGTTAGTTTATTAATTTCTTTAAAAAACAACGTAAATTCATCATTCAACAAAAATACAAATCATAAATTAAATGAATGGTAGATGAAGAAAAAATCTTTTATCTGCCCCTTTTTCCTCAAATAAATAAATTCAATCAAAAATAATCAATTAATTTTACCAGCTGTATTAAATACTGACTGAAAAAAATGTGTATTTCTCCTACATGAAACATAACAGTGTAGGGGTTTTGTATACATTCTAAAATGAATAATTTGTGATTTATTTAAATACACAAATTATCTTACCTCGAGGCACCACGCTCTTAATTTGATCAAGGATTAACCCAGGAAAGATAAAAAAACCTGTAACTTTATTGTAATCAGTTTCACAATAAATGTACCCAAAATGATTTGATGAGTTCTTGTCTTATCAGAACCAATAATACTTTATCAAGACACAAAAATGAGATTAGCATATGTTGGCACATTCTCCACGGGCCATTTATTTACAGATAAAATGTATTTACAACTATGGTGAGTAATGGGTGATGTCATGTTGAACCAGTAAAAATTGAAAGAGTTTGCAATCACGAATGAATAATGACAAAAACAAACAAACAAATAAACAAACAACAAATAAATATAAATTAAACACTGAGAGGTGAGTTTGAGGCTTGGAGTGAGGTGAGGTGAGTTTGCTTTTAGCTGAGGATTTAACTAAGGGGGTCCTGGTTAAATTAGGGAGGAAAATCGTTTAGTTTACCAAATCTCATACAAAGATAAGAATCAAATTACATCTGAGCACCTGTTTGTCACCAGGACAAATGTTCACGTTTACCCTTTTGTTCTGCTGATGGCGGTATCAGAAGTATGCGTCGGCTGACCGAAGGATCTTAGGTGACGTTCCCCAAAGAACTGCTTCAGTGTGGTGGCCGGTCAGACACTCAGGATGTCTGTTCATCTGCTGGTCCTTCAGTCAGAAAGGTGGGTGGTGAGCTGATGACAGAGGGGTCCGGTCCGATCCTTCCCAGACGGCTGCAAGACTTCTTAATTTGATGTCAACTTTGTAGAGAAAATGAGCTAAAACGATGCATGAGTCACAGTTAGCTTGTTTAACTTATATAAAATGAAACTCAGATTTTGAGTCGATATTAAACGGTAGCTGTTCGTTCAACCAGCGGGAGATGCAGAATGACACCATCCTGCCCAGCCCATGGGGAGGGGCTGGCAGGAAGGGCCTCTGCTGAGCTTCTGGAAAGCTGTTTCTCGCTTCTTTGTCTTCTCGTCTTCCTTGTCTTCTCTTTCTTCTTAGAGATTGGGAGTGCACTAAGCTTTTTAAAACCTCTGTCATGGGCGGAGTCAAGGTTTTAAGTTGGCCAATAAAAATGTTACACCTTATACAAGAAAAGTTTTTAAGAAATCAAATCTGTTTTGGAGGGAAAACTTTACTTCAGGACAAAGAAAAAGGGAGTGTTTTAGTTTAATTGTATCTAATTAAAGGGAGGGACATCTGCTTGCCTCAGTAAAATAAGAGTGTCACACTTAATTAAAACTCAAGTCCAAAGGTTTCTAAGGATTAAATCATGGAATGAAACACACACTATTTAAAATCATGAAATAAAAGAAACATCTTCAGGAAAACATTTCATCAAAACAATTACACAATACACAGTTAAAAAAAAAGAGAACACAGTGGAGCTTCAATGGGTTTTGTTCTTTCTGTAAAAGAAACAGGTAAATCACATTTCTTTGATTAAGATATTTGAAAACAGACAGTTGTATAAAAACATTCAATCTTGTTCTCTTTTTTTCACATTTAATGAAGAATGTAGGTTCCTTTGTCTCAGTCACTGAAGAGTCTGGTTAAAGGCGTTTATGACCCTTTGAAGAGGAGCGAACAGACAGTCCTTATGGTCACTGCAACTTGCGGGGTTCAGGAATGTGGCAATTCTTATCTATTAACATTAAGGCGTCAGGAAGTCTGGTGGGGGTTGGTGTAAAAGATGTTAATTCGAGCCACAAAGGAAGTTCCATGCAAAATCCTTAAATATAGTCTGAAGTAAAAGAGTGGGTTTTTTTCTTCCTTTCTCTGAGCAGTCATAGGAACAAGTGAAATCTAATCAGAAATGATTATTTAGATGCAGGAAAATGCTACAACAGAAATTTAATAGGTTGCTGAATGAAGAAAAGTGATTAAAATAATAAAAT
>NW_013953060.1:32718-35676 GCF_001266775.1 Austrofundulus limnaeus
TTAACTTGAAATGCACATTTTTGGTCTGTGGTGGAGAACCAGAATACCTGGAGAAAACCTACTGAAGCCCAGAGAACTATTGTCTCATAGTACCCAATGACCACAAAGTAGAAAAGAAATCATGAGCGCAAAACCAGTTACAAACTATTTTAAGTCTTTGGACTTTCACAAGTAATAAAACTTGGTTCTATAAGTTTTATTTGTAAGTTGGCATTGAAAATGATTATCTGGTTGAGTTCTGGAATTTTTCTATTCCATAACCCTGGTGTCCTAAACAGCTCCTACACAGAATTACATCTACTTTGTTTCAACAACGCACTGTAAACTCTGCTTTTTAAACACTAAAAATGTGACAGAGCAGGTCAAATAAAAACAAACAGATAAAACAGACATATTTTACCTGACTTGGGGTAAGTGACAGCAAACACATCAGTGTCTTCCACAGAGAAGTTCTCGGCGTACTCCAGGCTCTCTGCAGTGTGGGCTGTATGATGCAGGAGAAGGCCGTGGTACTCAATGTAGCTTGATGATGACATGACTGTTTCCAGGGGAATCGTATCTAATAGATTTACCCTTACTGCTCTCTGAAATTAAGTGTTTATTTTGTCAGTCTCCTCTCCCTATTTGCAGCTGTCTGACAGCTTCTTCTGTTCCCCCCTTGTTCATTCTGCTGAATGCTGCTTTGTCATCCACTGGTTTATAAAATGTGGGTTTGGGGTTTAGGGCTGGTTTGCATAAAATGGCCCTCCCTACCTCAGCCTTTCGAGTTTCAATAGTCGCTGGCAGAAAAACCCAGGGCGCAGGCAAAGTCCAAAATGCAACGAAACAATTTATTTAAACAAAAGAAGGCCTGATGAGGCAGCAAAAAAGCTTACAGAAACTCTTACTCGGGAGGAATGGACAGAACACCACACAGGCTGAGGGAAAACAGCACAATGAACCGACAAAGACAGGTGACAAGACTCAGAATATAAAGCAAACAAATTAAGAGAAAATCAGAAACACCTGGGAAGACACAACAGGGAACGGCTGAACAGGGGCAGGCCTAGAAGCAGGGGAAAGATACACAGGGGAACACAGAAAACACTAGAAAACTAAGGAAAATAAATACAGATTATGACAGTTCGAACATATTTAATTTTGTAATGAGTAACTACTGTAGGTGTTACATTTTAAAGTTAGATTAAAAATGTAATGAAATAAAAGTAAAAGTAGCTGTTTAAAAAATAATTGGTAAAATTACAAATCCTCAAAAAAACTACTTAAGTACTGTAATGAAGTAATTGTACTTAGTTACTATAAACCTCTGGACAGGAGACAGAACTGGAATTGTCAGAGCTGAACATATTAATCTTTTCAGATTTATTCAAATATGTGATTATATTTACATTCTATCACACAAGCAAGATTTACTTTTAGTTCTGACTTTTATTGTGATCATMTCATATTGTGTTTTGTGTCACAGGAATTGTTGGAGACTGGAAAAACCACTTTAACTCGGAGCAAATGGCTCGATTCACATCAGCAATTCACAAAGAGCTGGAGGGAGAGAGCTTCTCGCTGCCATGGAGCCTGGATTGACCTGTACWGAAAAAAGTGTCATCTTGACATAAAATTGGCACATACTTTTAGTTGCTTTGATTAATCCTGATTGTAAAGTTGTTCTAATGATCTCCAACASGATTAAAGGATCGTTGCAGAGCCTGTTAAATTTTGAGATAGAAAATTTTTAATGAAAACAACACCAACTTTTTCTGTTCAAAGTGAAAACATTATAATAAAAATTATTATTGTAGTGCCATCAACTGATGGCTCAATGAAAATATCTTGATCTCTAAGATTAATTACTACACTTATCAACTAAAAGTGGTCTAACAGGCACTTTCATTTCTAATCAAAAATCTAAACATCATTATAATTAGAAACACACTGATGTTTTCAGAAGTTRGTTGTCTGACTGCTTGATTTCATTTRCCTTCRGTTTTAAARTTATTCTAATGCAAAGTCTGCAGGACCGAGTTTACCTCTTTTAATTATTAACTCCTGATCGAGAGGTGCAACTTGAATTGTGACCCTTGTTTCTGAATCATTTCTTTACTTCATTCAAGGMATGATTGTGATCACAAGAACCTAACGCCTGTGTTCTCTCAACTCAATGGGAAGGAACTGTTTCACCTCATGAAATCACCCATGGCTGGAGAGTGACAGACGTCTGCTGACATCACTAGAAGTGCTGAATGCTGATTGGTTACTTTTGTTGAGTTACTTTCAAACACTGAAATAAGGAACGAATTCCTAAAAAGGACAATCATTACAATTTTTAATTTTTCTGTAAAAAAATAATTAGATAAAAATAAACTTTGTGTCCAAAGTTACATGTTTATTTTGCAAAACTGTGATCCAAACTGTCAACTATGATTATTTCAGAAATCAGGACAGACCTGTTCATTTAACGTTTTTTTTTTATAGTCAGGAATTATAATATGAGGAATTATAATTTTTCAGCTTGGAAGAAAAATGAGACTGAYGTCCTATGGCTGTGTTTTGTCCACAAGATTATCATGTTTCCTGCAGCTGCAACACACTTGAAATAAGATGATAATTTTCAGAAAAAAGTGGCATACACTATTTATCATAACTCCAGTTTTACTTGGCCTAGCGACACAATTTAAAGACAGCTGTACATTTTGAAATCTCTACTTTTGACACAATTTGTACCAGAGTCTCTAAATATGTAGGTTGAAGGCGTGAGTGGATGACATCACACACTGACTTTGAGAATGACGTTTTAACTGACACGGCTTTCAACAAATGAAGCCAATCAGAGCTATGGTTTTACCAAATCTTACATTTGTTCTATTGCTATTATTATTATTATTATTATTATTATTATTATTTGTCAGAAAGACTGGGGGTACAATAAGTTAAGGAGTTGTTTCCACTCGGACCGGTTTAGAT
>NW_013953060.1:37231-43748 GCF_001266775.1 Austrofundulus limnaeus
GTCATCCTCGCTTACGGACAATCATACAAGTTGACATGTATGTTGTTATTTATTCAGCAGATTATTCAATAGAATAATCCACTACTAAAGTAATTGTTAGCTGCAGCCCTAGATGCATTCTACGTTATTTTTATTACTTCTACTAGTAATGACTTCATTTTTTACTTTGATTGTATTTGATATATAGGAATGAGGTTCTTTTAATACCGATATTGCGTATTCCCTGAAAAATGTTTAGAATAGAGTTCAGGATTTTTTATATTTTTTTTGGACGAGACAGTTAAATAAAGTTGTTCAGACTGTTGCACAGTCACCACCATCATATTAGTGCACCGTTATTTCTAAAATCACCACAGTCAGAGGAAGTTTTGTTTGTTTTTAATGAGCATGTTGTTTGTTAAATGAAAACAACTTTTTTCTATTTAGGTCGAATACACACAAAACTGTATAAAATAGTTAAAAATGAATATTCAACATTTAACAACATTTATGTGTGCTAGGAATGTCAGAAAATGATTTAAATCTCTAAATACATATAAGGCCAAATATTTATAGGTTTTTATTGTGTCTAAACAAATTAACAAGTGGAAAAATGCCCTCTTTACAAAAAAATAATAATTAAATATGGTAAATTGGGGAGTTTGCACCACTAAACAGCAAAAATATTGATACATATAATATATCTTCAGACTTTAATTTTACTATTTTTTTAATTAAAACCTGTTTTATCCAAATTGTCAAGAATCAGTCTCGTATATAAAAATCACCAGAATAAGTCCACTTGAACAATTGTATAACTCAGTTTTTTGTCTTTTCCAAATAAAAGTTTGTAACTATGCACTTCGACCTTTTGTTACCTTGATAAAGAGATAAAGGTCCAACGATAGGTTGGAAAGGTGGGGAAAAAAATTGGAGCTTTGAAGAAGATAAGTTGGGAAATAAAGTACCCTATGTTACAGCATGTTCTGTACTTTCAGGAAACAAAATTCCTAAAAGTGTGCTGCGTCCTCAATGACCACAGAAAGCAAATAATTGATTAAAGATAACTGATTTTACCGGGTTTTTTTTAAGTTCAAAGTAGTTTAAATAAATCATGTACGACATCAGTTCAGTGTCTCTGCAGTTGTGCAGCTGATTTTAGCTTGAGATTTAGGAATTACTTTAAAATTAATCCTTACATAATGTCCTCTTTTGAAGAAATGTGCCTGCTGTATCGTGGACTTCCGCTTACCAGATTTTCTTTCTCAGAGGATTTAAAGTTTTTTGAAGAATTCATCTTTAAAGATGATGACATTTTACTTGTCACATACCCAAAGTCAGGTCATTGTTATTGTCAGATATTTGCATTTATGTTTCTCACTGTGAATTTGAGATAAAAACTTGGTGATGATGACTGAGAAACCTGAAAGGACCAGGAGCAAAATTTCAAAGTTGTCCAAGTGTGTGTTCAACCGCTTCTGAGTACAACATCAGTTTATGTGTAGAAGAATCTAATCCTAAAATTAGGAGAATTCCTTAAAGTGATTTTTTTTCTTTCAGTTTTTAATAATCATTTTAAAGGCCAGAGTGAGAAAAGGGAAAATTTGTCCCTAAAGTTTTGTACTAAATTTGTAGTGGCTTATTGTAATGCATCTCATGTGTCTTTTGTGGTCTGCAGCTGCTGATGTTTGAACATCATGGGGTGTTATGAGAATAAAAATCCTTTCTTTAAAAAAAGACATTTTTTTGACATTACTATAAGTTTTTTGGGGCAGCAGGGTGGGGTAGTGGTTAGTCGGCTCACAACAAGGTAACCTGTTTGTCTCCTGCCTTTTATGTTCTTTTTTCTGGATACTGTGTTTTCATCCAACACACCAAAAACATGCATGTTAGATTAATGGGTTACTCTAAAATGGTCTTTAGACGTGGGTAAGAACATGAATGGTTGGTTGTCTTAATGGAAGATTGACTTTTTTTGAGCTTTACATCATGTTATTATATCATCCCCTCATTATGAACATACCCAGAGTGTTGCTTTGACTCATTCATGCATGTTTAAGAAATCCTTGAATCTCCTGTGGCAGTCATGTGGAACTTCCTAAACACTTGTTGGTACAAAGCTCCACATATTTACTCAAAGTGTCTTTGGTCAACAATTCTGTGTGGTGCTACAGCCACCTATTAGTGTGACGGTAGAACTATATTATTCAATAACACTGACATTGTTGCTAAAGAACGACTATTGTCAATACGGTGGTGTTTTAAACCATTTTAGCAATACACTTAACCAAGTGCTGCATTTTCTATATACTGTTTACTCTTGTTGCATTTTTGGCTTCTTTCTTACTTTTTGCAGGCACAACATGGATGAAGGAGATCCTCACCATGGTGCTGAATGGTGGAGATCCAACCCCATGCCAAACCATTCCCAACTGGGAGAGAGTCCCATGGCTGGAACAAAGAAAAATGATAGAATTTGTGTTAAAGCTGACATCTCCACGTTCACTCTGCACACATTTTCCCTGCAAACTGATGCCCTCTTCCTTCCACACTTCCAGGGCCAGGGTAATTATATGGGGATGTATTCCTAAACTAAAAAGAAAGAAAACTTTAATTTTTTTTGACACATTTTATGTTGTTGCATTGTAGGTGATCTACGTCATGAGGAACCCAAAGGACGTCTTGGTGTCTTCATACTACTTCCACCAGATGGCTTCTTTCCTCCAAGAWCCAGGAAGTCTTGATGAGTTCATGGACAGATTTCTGAAAGGCAGAGGTCAGAGGTCACATGTTAATTATATTTATAAAAGTTAATTTTGTTCATTACTAAAAACGATTATTTGGAATGGTAAAAATACTTTTTTAAAACTCATTTTCAATCATTAAAAAAGACACTTATTCTTCTGTTTGACTCGTCTGCAGTGATATTTGGAAAATGGACAGATCATGTGAAGAGCTGGAAATCTGCAGAGCTGGGAGACAGAATAATGTTCATCACGTATGAAGAAATGATTCAAGTAAATGTTAAACTCTCTGTGAACACAGTAATTCACTGGTTTAGTTTCAACTCACAGATGGAATTTAAGAAGTGAGACAAAGACATTAAAAACAGTCAGATCTGAGGTTTATTTTTAATTGTGTTTCATTATTAGTCCTCTGATGCACTTTCTTTTTGGTGAATGAGGACAAATTGTTTTTTTTAGATATTTTTAAGGAATCTACAAGTTCCCATTTTTGAATAGGATGAACAGTCAGTAGGTAAAAATATTGAATGGATGTTGGAGATGATGCAGGCAGAATTTGTGAAAATACAAACCCAGTTTCAACTAAACAAGACATTATTAAATTTGGACAAAACAAACTACATTATATTTGTAACAAAAAGAAAAACTTTTACATATTTAGAGTTGATGTTGAAATTTATAAAGTGAGCGAGGTGAAGATTTTGGGTGTCATCATTGCTGAAAGGCTGACATGGAAATCCATTAAAATAACAATAGCAAAGTCAATTGCATTGCTGTATAAAGTAAAAGAGTTATTAAACGCTTTGTATATATTTTATAATGTAATGATTATTCCACATAAATTTTATTGTATTGACGTTTGGGGAAAAGCATGTAAAACAATTACAAATCCTATTTTTGTTGTACAAAAAAGAGCTGTAAGAATTAGTAGTAAGTGGTCTGGTCATCAAATAAATACAACATTATTTCAATATAAATTATTAAAATTTCYGGATTTGGTTGATTATAGTATTTTATAAATAAAAGCTCATAAAAATATTACCTTTAAATATTCAGTTAAAATTTGTTATGAGAGAAAGTCATTATAACCTTAAGGGAATGGAGATTTTTTATAAAAACCTCCTTTTTATATCAGTCTGAAGGGGCCATGTTCTGTAATTCATGGACTAAGTTTGTGGAATAGTGTTTCTACTATTATAAAAACCTCTAAAACAATTTGTATGTTTAAAATGATGATTGAGTTGAAATTATTGAGAAAATATACCATTTGTAGTATTTAATGAAAATAAGATATGAACATGTGTAGAGGTAACCCTGGTGAAAAAAAACTTTTCTATTGTTTTTTCTTTGTCTTTGATTTTAATTTTTTTACACTTATAAGAAGAAAATCATTTTAAAGTGTTTTTATTTTCTTTAAGTGAATAGAACAACAGGTTCTATATGTTATCTCATTTAATCTTCTATTAGAGGTTTCAATCAATATAATCAAAGTTTTATTGATTTAATCTTTGCATATCTCTCTTTATTTTAGAGTGTAACAGTGAAAAGAAAATGAGTGAAATGTGTTTTATTATGCTTTTTCTTAGTACTATTATTAGTCATGGTTTAATCATTCTTCTTAGTGGGTTAATAGATTAATAATTGTGTACTATTAATATTCACTATTAGTCCATTTGTGCAAAGTTTGGTGTGATTTCTAAGCTGAGGTGAAGTGATTTTTAAGAAAGACAGTAAGTCTGCCTTTTGCCAGACTTTCAAGGTTCTCTCTGCTGATAAAGAACTTGCAGCTGGTGAGAAAACAGCTTTGTTTTCTTTCCCACCTCCCACCTTTCTCACTGACTTCCCTCTCAAGCTAACTTTCTGTTCTAAACAGTTAATGGTAGTTCTTCGTCTGTTGGAGTGCGTGGTTCTGTCTGCGTGCCATACAGGCACCTGCCTGTTCAAACCTGGATGGAAGTTACTAATTTTTTTTTTGCTGCTGAGAAGCACTGGACAGATCAAAGTCGACCGCCCCTAGAGCCTGGAGGCTCGCTAGGGGTGAGAGAAGCCTGTGGAGATGAGGCTGGGATGAGACAGGACTGTCTCAATCCTCAACCCCGGGTGTCACGAGGCGACACTATCCACCTGGCGGACTCAGTCCTGACAATCTCAAAACCGTCCACCTGCCTGTCTTTGACAAGACATCAAAAGGTAAAAGGAGATGTTTGCTGAGATAAAACGTCGGAGAGAGTCTAGCCCTCGGAGGTGTCCAAGTCTCTGACATGCTGTTGGTGCTGGTCAGGTCTGATTTAAAGAACAGTGCAAAATTACTAATTCTCTTTTCCTCCTATCCTTAAAACTTAAATCTTTACCTTTGTTCTCTCTTATTTACTTAAAAACTTAGTCAAGTAGGTGCCAGTAAATTGCAACACCTGAAATTTACTGTTTTATGTCAACTCTGAGTGGAATTTTATGAAAAATTATAGCTTGTGTTTTTATTCATATAATAATTTTAAGAAATGTTTGTATGTTTATTCTGGTCATATATCTAAAATAAATTACTTTATTTTGAGAAATCTGTTCAGGTCACAAGTTCTTTTCACATTCATGACCAGAGGGGTATTTCATGATTTCCTGATTTCCTTCTGCAAGATCTTGCTGGATTACATTTATGAAAATAGGCTGGTCCTAATTTCACGAAGTAATTCCTACACATGCAATTTAATTTTTTAACAAGCTCACAATAAGCTTCATTGTAGAAACTGCTACATAAAAGGAGTAGTGAGATGTCACGAATGGGTTTCCGTAGTGCGCTGTGTTTATGAGCTTGTGCTGTATGTCCAGACACGTTAGTTCAATAAAGCTGAGTACTAAACGCTACGAGAATGTTCCAAGCTGCCTTCTTCATTTAAATATAACTATTCATGACAAAAGGCTTAATCTCAAAATGTATTATTAAATACCAACTGCATGTATATCTCTTCCAGGACCTTTCTGCAGCTGTTAGGCGTCTTTCAAACTTCCTGGGCCATAATCTGAGTGAAGAAGTCATCCAAAATATTGCAGAGTACAGTTCTTTTAAAACCATGAAGAACAATAAAATGTCCAACTTCACCCTGATCTCCAAGGAGGTTCTGAACACTGACAAGTCTGTTTTCTCGAGGAAAGGTGAGTTTCTAAATGTTCATCATAAATCAGATTAAACCAGCTATCATGGAGAACAGACAAGTGAATTTCTCATGCCAGTCCCAAGCCTAGGCAAATGGTTAGAGATGTGTCAGGAAAGGCATCTGGCGTAAAACATTTTTGCCAGAACAAACATGCGAGTTCATCTAAATGACACCATAACCGATTGATCGAGGTATAGGTTAACAATGATCATCACGGGTGCTGTTGACAAACAGGAATAATGTGACAATTTATCAGAATAAAGTTTAGATAGAGTGTAAAGTATTAAGTCTGACAAATTTCCACAAGAGTAAATAAATAAAGCTATTATAAAGAAAAGAAGAAGAAGCAGGGGTTGGGTTCGTCTGCTGAGAAGGAGGCGCAGAGTTAGTGGAACTAGAATAAACAATCTGGATGATTATGAGAGACCCTTTAGGCCATAATCAGTGTGCATTGCATTGGCAATGCACACTATTGTGATTCGTTTCCCATCCAAGTCATCTCAACTTTGCCATGCTTCTCCTCCTGGATACTTTGTCCTAGAGCTGCCATTGTAATTTATATCTGTAAAGCTCCTATGCCAAATTACGGCTATGCCTTTTGGTACCTGTACAACTTATAGTTTTTGAAATATTAATGTTTAATAA
>NW_013953060.1:44176-45593 GCF_001266775.1 Austrofundulus limnaeus
CATTGTCCTACAGCTGCCATTGTAATTTCTATCTGTAAAGGTCTCGTGCCAAATGATTGTTTTGCCTGTTGCTGCCTGTACCACTTGTAGTTTTTGAAATATTAATGTTTAAACTTTATTCCTAATTCATATAATGGGAGTCAATGGTGCCTTGTAATGGTCCAATACTGCACCCAGCTGTACTTGGTACTGCACTATAGTTTTTAATATTGTTTTTTAATATTTATACTCAATAGTTCAGTGTTTACAATACTAATATGATTGTATTTGGATGTTTTACTGTAATATTGTCTTAATACTGCTCTATTGTTGTAATATTATGCAGTTTAGTGTCAATAATTGTATTGGCAATGTAGCTTCTTTCTTTCTGGGGGGGTCTGACGGCTGTGGACATTAAACGCCTGCTGTGAAGCAGGAGCAAAGGGGAGCGGACAAATTTCAAAACTTATTTCTAGCGGCAGAACAGGTTGGAAGATGACTATTTGATGATAATTATTGTTTTTTAAGTCATCCTACAGGCTCTGACATGTTAAATAAATTTGAAAATGAGGTTTTGAAAAAATCCGTGAGATTGCTCTATACGTCCGTATACCTGCAAAATGACATGAAATCCTTATAATTTACGGACAATCCGTACAAGTTGACATGTATGCAGAGGGAGAAGAGGAAAGTCAAGAAGACAGAGGGGAGCAACTCTAAACTGAGACTTAACAGGCAAAGTTAGAGAGCTGGATGAAATGATGCAGAGAAGGAAGATAAATGCATTATTTGTGCGGGAGACCAAGTGGAAAGGCAGCAAGACTCAGCATTTGGGGAGGGGTTAAGCTGTTTTTCTATAGTCTGAACAGGAAGAGAAAAGAAGTCGGGGTGGTCATAAGAGAGGTGTTTGCAAGGAATGTATGTGAAAAGAGTTTCATATAGGGGGATGTGACTAAACGTAGATATAGAAAGTCTGATGTTGAGTACTGTCAGTGGTTATGTTCCACACGTTGGATGTGAGGTAGGGGAAAAGAAGAAATTCTGAAAGGACTTAGAAGAATTGAGAGGGAGAAGAGAGCGGGGATCGCAACTGACCTAACAAGATGTGCTTGTGAATGTAACAGAAGATGAGGAAGTAATAGAGAGGTTTGGTGTAATGGAACAAAACCAGAAAGGACAGGCAGTTGAGGATATTGCCAAAAAAATGGAAATGGCCATATTTCTGTAGATTCTCACTCATCCAGGACATGAAAAAATTAAAAGAACAAAGACAAAGCAACTGGACTTTTGTTCTGTAGCTGAAGACGTTAATTTACAAGATTTAAATTGCATGACTAGAGGTGATTATCCATCTATCTATCTATCTATCTATCTATCTATCTATCTATCTATCTATCTATCTATCTATCTATCTATCTATCTATCTATCTATCTATCT
>NW_013953060.1:47846-53879 GCF_001266775.1 Austrofundulus limnaeus
ATTTACTACTACTACAGGAACATCCAGTATTTTGTTTTAAGTTGTGGTGTGCATGACATGTGGCAACAACCAACTGGTTTAGTCAAACACCAAGTAATAGAAATTTTAACCCATTTTCTTAACTTTTCAGAACAAGATGTTCATTGAACTTCGAATAAACAAACACATAAAAACATACAAATTGGGTTATATCTGCTACTTGTCAGGTTTTGCTGGAGGAATGAACCCAAGTCCAGACAGAGGTGAAGAGTAAAATAGAAAAATGATTTATTAAATAAAACAAAAACTGACGTGGCAGTAAATAACAAAAAGTCAGGAGACACTGGGAAATAATGATAACCAAACAGTAGGACATGGCCAAATAATAAACCAGCAAGGGAAGTGGYGGATCTGACCAGAATATTTACTAACAGAGGAAAGAGGATGATGAGCGACAGCTGAGGATGACTGATTACTAAAGGACAGACAGGTGAGTATAGTTGACAGGGAAACTGACAGGAAACAGACTGAGGACAGATGAGAAGTAATGGCACATGGACACAAGAGAGAGACAGCAAACAAGACAAAGARCCCTACACTACTGTTTCATATTCTATGAATATACAGCATGTAGTCCTTTGCACAGAACAAAAATAATTTATAACTTGCATTTTTTTCTTTGACTGACAGATTCTCCCTTTAAATAAAWTTTCCACTCAAAAGGATTGTATTTACAGAATTTCAGCTCATGTTTGTCAGGATCTGTGTTTTGTARTTTGTATTGCCTTTGTTGAGCCCTCTTGATCTTGGTGTTTTGTGTTTTCAGCTTCCCCAGTGATGTTTCCCACATGCTGTTCAACTCCTGCTCCTCCTACTCTCACCTGTTCCTCGTTGTTGCTTCCCTTAGTTTTGGTCTGTATCCATCCATCCATCCATCCATCCATCCATCCATCCATCCATCCATCCATCCATCCATCCATCCATCCATCCATCCATCCATCCATCCATCCATCCATCCATCCATCCATCCATCCATCCATCCATCCATCCATCCATCCATCCTCTTGACCTGTTTCTTACTTTTAGGGTCATAGGTTGTTTCTCCTGTCAGTGACAGGATGATTCCAACTTGACAGTGAAAAATAAAAAGCACTTCATAGAATGTTGTCTGAGTTTGTTTATTGCAACAGCAGGAACACAGAGATCAACATCAAGCAGTGGTCCTCAGRCAAGGTCCTCAAAGACCYCTATCCTGCATGTTTTACTGTAGATYCTTCCCTGCTTTGGCACACCTGATTTACATGAATGAGTGATTGGCAGGCTTCTGCAGAACTTAAAAACCTGCCAAAGAGCAGGAGAACAACTAAAATCTCCCCCTGCTCTCTGCTTCTTTGAGGGAGTTGAGTTTGCCTTTATATARTGTTTGACAAACATCATTATGTCCTTTTAATAAAGCAAGATTTCATCCTAAGGAAATGCTGGGTCAAGGGAAAACACAAGGATAAATACAAATGATATCTAAGAGTGATTTTAACGAATCTTGTTCTAGCTWCAATCATTCTTTCTACTGATAAACAAGGTACCCAGAAAAACTGAATAGTGAATCAGTGCCACTGTTTAGGTCTCTATGTTAACAGTTTAGAAAATGTAGGGTTTGAGTTTACTACTGCATTAAAACAACCAAGAAATATGTAAATGAGACATTTTTAATTGTGAAATAAAACAATTAGTGTTATCTTAAAGTTATGATGAATCTAAATGATCAGTGTGAACAAAATGACAATTTGCATCATTCATTTTAAAACAGTATATTTTAATAGTGTCTCCACAACTGAGTCATGCCTCCTGAAAATGACAGWTGAAGTAGGGGACAGGATGTAGCAGGTGACCCAGCTCTCAAACAACGTACTGAAATCTCAGATGTAGAAACATCATGTCTGATTGTGTTGTCTCAGTGCGAGARAGGTAACTAAATAATCCCTCAGAACTTGCTGTTCTCATAACAACCTAATCACAGAATAAAAGTGWACTGACTACACAATGATTTTAACATATTCTAACCATCTCATGTATAATTGTGTGTGAAATGCAGTTAAGACTCAATAGAAATCAYCAAATTTCTTAGAAAACCAAAAGTATTTTTTGTTATGTAAATCTCATTAAGTAAATCTTAAAGTCAGCTGCAGTCKCTTATTTTATTTGTTAATTATAACTAAAATGTGGAGGTCTTCTCTTTATTCCCAGACTTCATTCTGTCTTTGCTGGTCAGTCCAGGCTCCATGGCAGAGAGAAGTTCTCTCCCTCCAGCTCTTTGCGAAGGACAGATGTGAACCGGGCCAGTTGTTCTGAGTTGAAGTGGTTTTTCCAGTCTCCAGCAATTCCTGCCACAAAGAAGCACATCAACCAAAAAACATGAAAACAACATATTAATGATGAAAAAATAAAACAAAAGCAGAAACTACTGTAAATAGCCAAACTCTGCATCGATGACAGATGGACCGAACTGAAGCAGGTTTGTGTTCAAATGGTTTAGTAAAAGTAAAAACCGAAACACACACAGGCATAACTGAATGAGTAGAGTTTTAGTAAAAAAAAATAAAAAAGGTCGACTGACGTGTGCAAATTGGACTTGAACCTAAATATTGGTTCAAATAATTACTTTTGAGTTCACTAATATGGAAAAAAGCCTTGAAAACAATTGGAGAACATGAATTGTAGAGTTTTTAATAAATAAAACCCCATAAACAGTTGTTGTTGTTGTTGTTGTTGTTCTTTTTTTTAAAGAAAAGTTTTTAAAATTTTATATTTTTAATGCAGACTGAGGACTAGAGTTTTATCGGGAAAATATTTTAAAAACAGTATTTTTAAGCAGTAATGTCTGGCGGTCGATTTTTCCTCTAATGAACAGTTATTGGCATGAAGTTAAAATAACTACATAGGGTTAAATCAAACTATTTCTTAATGTTGTTGTTGTTGTCGTTTTTTCTGGCTGCTCTCATCTTCAGYAGCTGCCACAGTGAGCAAACTCACACAATAATAATTTTTATGCCTGAGGTTTYTCATGATGCAACCATAGACCACTGAGCCWCAGACCACATGTGTGGAGCAGGGAGATGGCATCTACATTATCTGTAGGGGTAGGTGGGTAGATGAGGGGTTGGGACCTTCCTCAAGCATCAACTGTCTCTAACCTCTGCAGCACTGCTTCATTTACTTATTGTTACAACACGATGAGGCAAAATAAACTGCTGATTATTTGTAACAGGAAGTGACTTTTTCAGGATTCTTGGTCACAAGGACTTGTTGCATGAAGCTATCTTAGTTTCCTTGAACTTTAACCACAAAAGGAACGGCTTATGAGTGCAACTTACTGGTTCTAGATAAATAAGTTTATGACATCTAAATGGATTCATTTTGTATGTAAATTTTAAATAGTCCAGAATGGAAACTTGGACACCCATTCACGCAAAAAACTACAGCATATAATAGATAAATCATCAAAAATTACAGGCTGTGTCCTCCCATCCATTGACACATTGTATCATAAACGCATTACACAACGAGCAACAAAGACCATCTCAGACCCCTCTCATCCTGCATATCATTTGTTTACACTTATGCCTTCTGGAAGACGCTACAGGTCCTTATCAAGAAAAACAGTAAGATTCAAAAACAGTTTTTTCCCAACTGCTGTATGGTCACTAAATCAGATCACTAATTAATATCCTTTAGTGCACACTTTGTTTGTTTGTATTGTTTGTACTGACACAGAGATGGGAGCATGTCATGCTGTACCGGAAGCAAATTCCACCAACTTGTTGTGTGGTCATTAATAAATGAATCTGAATCTGAATCTGAACAATCCACCGGAAGGATGTATTAAAATATTGCAGAGGTGCATTTTACTGGGKTGAATTTAACCTGTATACAGTGCTTCTTAACAAATCTTTTAGTACTGAGATACATATCATACGTCATAATAAAATCCCCATTATACCAAGATATTATTTGTAGATCATATCATCTGAACAATCTGTGTGAACTCCTTGTTGGTCTTTAGACATGTAATAATGATGGAAGATTAGAGACGTACCTTTCCTCAGAAAAGGAGCCTTCTCGATGTCCATGTATTTCTTGGGGACCAGGCTAAAGTTGGACATGGGGTTTGACTTCATGGTCTTGAAAGAGCATTGTTCTGCTATCTTCTGAATGACTTCTTCACTCAGATTATTGCCCAGAAAGTCTGACATAAGCTTGATAGATGCTGGCAGGTCCTAGAAGAGAGTTACAGTACATAGTGCTTCACTTACAACTCCTTGTATTTACATAGTTTAACATAACATTTTCATTCTGAATTTTTACACATCTTTTGCTATTGAGCATTTTCAAATTGGTAAATCTGTCATCAGATAAACAACATATGACATAATGAAGATTTTATATTATTTATTTAACATAATGGATGTCAAAATGCGTCAAAGAAGCATGAAAGAAAAAAATACAATTTGAATACATCTATAGGAACTAAAAATGGGGCATAGAAATTAGTTCCAGTTAATGAAATGCCCTTGAAAAATTAACCTTCTTAAGCATGTGTCAAATTCAAGGCCCATGGACTAAATGTGGCCTGCCACAGTATGTTGTGTGGCCCACAAGAGCTTCAAAGTTGTATTAATAAAACAAGCATATGCTGCTTTAAAGTAGACATGTGCTTTTGAATCCTTATTTTTCACATTAAAAGCATTCAGCTGGGATCTATATAAAGTGGAACTGCAATGCTTTGGTTGAATTCTTCCTTGTCGTAACTCCACATGCCCCCCTTTCACCCATTTTCTGAGGTGTGTCTCAGATCAACTCGTTTTGAGGCTGTCTCTCCACTTGCAAATCGTAAATTTAAACTGGAATGTCCCTCCAGTGGGAACTCCACCAAAAAGTGGAAAAGTTCAGAATTCTAGGCCGTCGTAGCTACTCACCACAACTCAACAATGAGTCTGATTCTCTTACTTTTACTTTTAATAGTATTTCTGTATTTATCTCACATTTAGTCAGTTGTACACATAGTATTTTTTTCAGTGTTTAAAATAAGACATGTTAAAACACTGTTTCTATACACAAAATACCACATAGAGCTCAGTTGTGTTTGTTGGTCACTCAGCTGCAACAATGAGACGAAGAATGTGATGTTTTGTTTTTAGTCAAAGTTACACACGAAATGTCAAAGTAATTTACAACTGACCCTTTGAGGGCAAACATAATGTTTGTTTGGCCCTCTTTGAAAATAAATTTGACACGACTGATCTACAGGATTTCAGTGCGTCTATACAAGCAGATGTTTTCATCACGGTCTGTATCATTTGAGTGTTTTTTTTACAGTTTCTGTCTTTTTTTGTTTACATCCTCCTGCCTGTCTCTGCCCCAGCCCCGCCCACTCTCACCTGCTCCTCATGTTTCTCTTCCAGGTGTTTCTTGTTGTAGCTCATTAGTTCCTCTTTATATTTTGTTCTCTGTCTTCAGTCTGTGTCAGTGTTTTGTTTGTATCATGTCCTCTACACTCAGTGTGTGTTCTGGTTCCTTGTACCCTGGTTCTTTTCTTTTCTTTTCTTTTCTTTTCTTTTCTTTTCTTTGTAAGTACTTTTTTCCTGCCTTGTCAGCCTTTTTTTATTTTTGTTAAATAAAGCCTTTTTTGCAACCTTGTTTGCCTATCAATCACTCAGTTCTGCACCAGGGGTTCAACCAACCGTATAAATCATTACAGTATTGGTAGGTTACTGAAATAGGGGCTCTAATCCAGTGGTTACCAAACTTTTTATCTTCTGACCCACAAAATATCCATGGCAAAAACTTGTGACCCCAAATATTACTGGTCTGAGTACATAAACTTTGTTAATAACCCTAAAAACACAGGCTTTTTGACAATCTAAACAGCTTGTACACAAATATAAATACTTATTTATACTTATTTTGTGTTTTTGTAATAATTATAGAGAAAAGATTACGCCAGCAATCAATTTATTACCTTTTAAATTGATTTCTGGAGATTATCCAAGGTGCTTC
>NW_013953060.1:54029-55150 GCF_001266775.1 Austrofundulus limnaeus
TTTTAAATACACTAACCTCACTCCTTTGTAACAACTAAGGCTAAAATGTAATTAATTCAGAAAATCTTTTCAGGACCCCACCTTGATGTTTCGGGACCCTACTTTGGGTCCCGACCCCAACTTTGGGAAACACTGCTCTAATCAGAATTATGCCAATGAGGACAGACATAAATAAAAGAAACAGTTTAGAAAAATTGTACATCTGGTTTCTAATCTGGTTACAAAAAATAATTTATAATATTAATTTAATATTAACAATAACATTAATTTATAAAAACTCAGATATTCACCTGAACCATTTCTTCATATGTGATGAACAAAATTCTGTCTCCCAGTTCGGCACGCTTCCAGCTCTTTATATGATCTGTCCATTTTCCATTCATCACTGCAGATGAGAAAGACTGAATGAAAAAACTGCTCTTTGGTTGGTTAACACAGATTACCTCGGACATCAACAAAACTCTTATTATTCAGTAATCTTTTCCCATGGCAGGAAATAAAGGTAAAACACTTTGATTCAGATTTACAATGCTGTTCTGAGTAAATTTAGTGTGTGAGGTGTGACCTCTGACCTCTGCCTTCCAGGAATTTTTCCATGAACTCATCAAAAGTTCCTGGATCGTCAACAAAAGAAGTGATCTGGTGGAAGTGGTATGAAGACACGAAGACATCCTTGGGGTTCCTCATGACGTAGATCACCTGTAGAGAACAGTGTGAAAATATAACATGAAAATATCAGATAATAAAATGTAAGTCTCAGACAAAGTGTTCACTCAGCTACCTTGGCCTTGGAGGTATGGAAAGAAGGGGGCATGAGGTTGTAGGGGAAATGTGAGACAAGTCCACGTGGAGATGCCAACTGGTCCACAATCTGTGCCAGTCTTGTTGTTTCCAGCCATGGGACTCGATCCCAGTTTACAATTGTTTTGATTGGGGTCAGATCTCCTCCATTCAGCACCAGTGTGAGGATTTCCTGCATCCAAACTGTACCTGCAGAGTTAAAGAATAGTTAATTAACAACTACAAAAAGTGCTGAAAGACCTGTGAGATGAATTTTAGGGACTTTCAAACACTGTAGGTCTCTTTCACCAAACAGGAAGTCTGCAGAATATATATATATA
>NW_013953060.1:55500-56829 GCF_001266775.1 Austrofundulus limnaeus
TTTGTACCCATAACATGTTAGTGTTTCATATATGCATTACTAAAAATAATTTTAAACTTGCCAGATTAAATAAACTCCACCCAGAAAATGCAAGTCAACTTGTTTCTGGACAGGAAACAGACCTTCAGTTCTGAATACACCGTACATACTGGTGATTGAACATACTATTTTTTTGATATTCTATTTGAATGCTTTCTGTTTGTTTTAAACTTGTGAAGATTAACAAGTTTTTTAGAACACTATGATAAAATTTGACATGTGATGACTAGATGAATCTGGCAGTCAGTTTAGAGATATTTTCACTTCAAGGCTTGTTAAGACTGCTGCCAGGGTTTGACAGACAGCCAAATCCTGATTTTCTAAATTACCATAGGAAATTTATTGGAACATTTTTTATTACAGTTCCCTTTGCATTTTTTTTTTTACAGTTCATACATCAAAAAGGTGGCTTTAAGTTATCTTACATTTTTATAAAAAAAAGTCCCAAGATATTTATGAAGTTAGGTTTGTGCCTAAAAGATTGAGGAAAAACTCTTAGAACTTCAAACAAAAATTAGGAATTTGATAATAAATAACGTTCAAAAAGTTGTTTCAAAAGCAAAACTTACAATCTGCAATCAAAATCTTAAATCAATACTGTAAAGTCTTTGTCTTGTTTTTGTTAGAATTATATATTTTTGTTATCAGTTTCCTTTGTTTCATTCTCAGTGATCAGAGTTTTGCTCTCACTCCCAGCTTTGCAGTTACGCTGCTTCTCTTTTGTGCTCCGTCATTTTTTGCTTGCAATCCTCACTGACCACATATGGAGGAGGCGGGTCATCTGAGACATCTTTACCTATTGGACAGAGATTTCTTGAGTGACAGATCAGTGACCGGAAGACTTCCACTATGACCCAGAGTGAGGTTTATTTACTTCTGGTGTCATTTCGCCTAGATAATCTCTCCGGAAAATGTGTGAATGATCATTATTTTCACGAAATTACAAAGGGTAAGGTTAAAAATAATTAACAGCATTTACATATTAGTCTATCGATCAGTTTCAATTTACCATTCTGTAACTGTGTATAAAAGTAATAGCATCAGATTGGAAAGTAGGCTAGCTAGCTAGGTAGCAGCAACAGTTTGCTAATACTTACATACATGTCCTCTGCCTGTCAGCTCTGTAATATATACAGTAGATAGCACAAACCTATATCGTCTTTAATTTGAAATGATATCATATCAATTTTTATTGTTACATTTGCTTAAGTAACTGAAAATTGATTTGAAAAAAAGGATAGAAACATATATAAATACTTTTAGGAATACTTTTACTTGAGTAACTTACTG
>NW_013953060.1:58309-59427 GCF_001266775.1 Austrofundulus limnaeus
GCATTAGCCTAAGACTAATTTACATCTGTAGTCCCATCATACAGTAAAAACAAAATAACATTCATTACTAAAATAGAAATATAAAATAAAACTATTTAATATCTAAAAAAATATTTATCAAATGTTGTGATTTGAGGGTAAAGTTTTCTTTTTGTTTGTTTTGCTGCAGTTTCAGACTTGGCTGTATAAAATAGCTCATAAAATAATGCTAGCAATAACAATTATTACGTCCTTATTAACAGGTTACACTTGACTCTGCTGTGGTTCCTGTAGACCTGAAGCACATGATCTGTTCTTGCTCAGCTGGGAAAGCCCTGTGGCACTTGTTTCAAACTGCTCACTACACTTCTCTGGGTTTAAAGAAAGTGAATTTACCTCTGTCATGCACCAGTTCACTGCAGATCTGGCACCGGCCAAGGACACAGGTCAGATATAATTTTTTTTATACACTTGGTGATGTTGGAGCTTGTACTGACTTGTTTGTAAATAAATTAATCATTTGTGTTTCATTTCTATACAGGAAATTGTACCAGAGGCTACAAATGATATGGCGTTGTGCAAACCAGTGGCAAGGGCAGAAAATGGAGTCAGAACTGGAGTGAAGTGCACGCTGTGCCGGGGCCAGTCCTGATGCTAAAGTCTACAACACAAATGAAACACAGCACTTTGGGTTAGCCAAGGTAAACATTTGTTGAAAATGTTGCACAAGTTCAACATCTGATCACACTTTAAGGACAGGCCTGGCTTGAGAAGAGCCAAGGCCAGTTGGCTGTAAGCGGACCTCAGTGGTGTGATTTTATTAGATACCCACACTGACTTCACAGTAGAGAGAATCTTTAGAGATCATCCACTCCATGACACGGATCTCTACCATAAAACCTACATGGACGTGTTCTTCAGTTGATAACCTGAGGAAATACTTGAAAGATTATGTTAAAATTAAAATAAAAAATATGAAATTGATATTCCTTTAATAAATACTTTTTCTTTAAGTGCGAAATGGATCAAAATTGTAAACTTTCATAATTATATCTAAATGTGTTTTGGTGTGTATATATATTTTTTGCCAACATTGCTCCTTATGCTCCATTTACAATGTTTAATTGAATTATTAAATG
>NW_013953060.1:60327-61627 GCF_001266775.1 Austrofundulus limnaeus
ATATAATTCTAACAAAAACAAGACAAAGACTTTACAGTATTGATTTAAGATTTTGATTGCAGATTGTAAGCTTTGCTTTTGAAAATATTTTTCGAATGTTATTTTTTATCAATTCTTAATTTTTGTTTGAACATCTAAGAGTTTTTCCACAATATTATTGTCACAAATCTAATCTCATAGTATTGCTCTTTACAGATTCAATATGATGTTTGTTAGGATTTTGAGCTTCAAAGTCCTTCACTTCAAACGTTCTTCAGAAATGTCCTAGTTATGCACAACATTTGTACATTCCCATGCAAGAGTAAAGACAGCAGAACACCGTGGTTTACATTAAACTAAACACTAACAATAATGATCATTTATCTGAGTCTTCTGAGCTAAAAACACTGACCTGATTTTGGATATGTGACAACCACAATGTCATCGTCTTTAAATGTAAATTTCTGAGCAAATGTCAAACTCTTATCCATGTGTGTCTCCTTGGGGATACTAAGTCCCTCATTCTGCAGACACAGCTCCCCTGAAGACAACATGCTCTGAGCCGAAGACATCCGAAAACTGAGCTGATAAAACTACAAGAGAGGAGTTAGCTCTGCTGCTGCATTCACAGTCAAACAGAGAAAAAAAATATATATCATACACTAACAGAGATAAACACTATAACAAATCCTGATTTTCTATATTACCTTTATGTATTAGTCCTTGATCAGTTTTAACAGCTCCTGGAAGCTGGGAAAACACAAATTTGGACTAATCCCATTTTATAGAATTTCTAAACGTTTAGGATTTTTTACATAATGGAAACATCAGTTTGAATAAGCAGTTAGGTTTACATTTCACTATAGTTTGAGTATTTTTCTTAACTGTCAGTCTGTTCCCAATCAGCATGTAGGAAATCAGAAACACAAGATCAGCAGAACACAGACCCAAACAGAAAACTCTTGAAAGTAAAATTAGTTGCTTTTGTTATTATTTTATATCATAAATCAAACAAAAAAAAACCCATGAAATTTCATCTGACAAAGATCACAAAACTGAGCTCAGAAAAGAAAACACATGTAGATCAGCAGACTAAGTCAGGAATACTACAGCCATCCAGTAAAGCTCTTCTCACTAATTTCTGTTCAGAATCACAGAAAGCCAGTCCCTCTCTAAATTGGTCAAGAGGCAAGTACACTTCTGATAGGTCACCAGTTCATCACAGGGCGGGATGAGATTAACCCATACCATACCATACCATACCATACCATACCATACTACCACGCCATACTACCATCCCATGCCATACCATACCATACCA
>NW_013953060.1:64991-66232 GCF_001266775.1 Austrofundulus limnaeus
GATAAAAAGTTTGGGAACCACTGCTTTAGAGGGTCTGAAAAATCTGTAAATATAGCGAGGAAGTCGCTAAATCAGCACCGATGTGTTCCACAACCCACCACCTCTCATGTCAGCGAGCAGCATGTCGGGTCGATTACGTCACACATTGGAGCGGTCAAATTACCGTACATTATGGGATTTTTGGGATTATTGATCGTACATCGTACAGAGGGCAAAATTATCGTACAAATACGATAATTATCGTACACCTGGCAACACTGAATAGAAGGAAGTTGAATGTACGTTGAATGCACATAAGCCCATCCCACTGGTATTGGGAGGAGCAGCTTAAAGTTTGATGAAAAGGAAAAACCATGGAGTTCGGGGCGCTCTTACTAATTGGCCTTCGAGAATGTACAATTAATGTAGGCAGTTATTTTGAAATCAAAAGACCCACTGTTTCATCTAACTGACTGTCAGAGTCTTTTTTCTACGTCAACCACAGAGATTGAACCAAAGAGAAGAACATCGTTTAGTGAACTCTGAGTAACTACAGTAGGAAACCAGAGTACCCGGAGAAGCACAAGAACATGAAAACTCCACACAAACCCAGATTCAGATCTGTCACCTTTCTGCCATTTGTCTGCTCTACTGTTCAACACAGTCTGCTGTATCAGAGGATTTTTTTTCATAGACTTTTTTCATAGACAAAACCACTAACAAACTCGTTTAGGTGTTTGGAGCTTCATGGGAGGCTATGGCTGAGTGGTTAGGGAAGTGGTCTTTCAATGTGAGAGTTGGCAGTTCAATTCCACCACTATTCAGTCATATGTTGAAGTGTCCTTGGGCAAGACACTGAACCGCGACTGCCTCTGAAGTGTGTTCCATCAGTGTATGAATATAATTTAAGCAGAACAATTTATCTAGCTGTGCAGAGAGGCAGTAGAGTGCTGTTTGAATGGCTAGTGTGAAGCACTTTCAGTATCCTGGCTGTCATTTACTTTCCCAAGCAACAAAAGTTTAAGTTTTATTTGTAAACTAATGTCAAAATCTGACCCAGGTTGAGTTCTGGGATCTTAGGTGTTATCCAACCCATTCTCACTCCCAACTCGTCACATATTGACGTTTTGCAAGGTTCCCTCTACGTCCGATTTTGACGCGCGGGGTACCCCCCTCACGTCAGTTACTGACGAGATGGGGCGGAAGCTGTTGTCATATGTTCAGAAAGTGTATAAAATGCGCAAAAACGACCGTTCCAAAGC
>NW_013953060.1:67607-69480 GCF_001266775.1 Austrofundulus limnaeus
CGCTAAAAGGGCAAGACTGTATTGCTCATTGCTGTACATGTTGACAACAGAGCAGAAAAAAAGGACTGACGATGTAAAAATCATTAAAACTATTAATAGTAATATTAATCCAATTATTATTAATATTTTACAGTTTACATAATCTATCTAATGTTTTAAATAATGCCAGAAAAGCTGTTTGTGTTATGGGTTTATTGACAGAACATAAACAGGAAAACGTCTCATTTCACAACACAAGTCAGCAGATTTGATCTTATTTAGCTCAATGTGATCTGAGCAGAACATAATGTAACAGTTTAAAATTAAATTAATCTTATAAAGTCGATGCAATCACTGTTATTTATTGAACTGGCTAACAGATATTAGCTTGTGAAGCATATACAGTATACAGAGTGTAGCACTGTTGAATACGGTGACCAGATCACAAGAAACCAAATGCGGGACAAAAATGTTGCTTACGAGGGACAATGTGGGACACATCACCAGTATCATGATGTCATCATAAATTTTAATTTACTGCAGGTTTCACATAATTCAAGTTTATCAAAAAAGTAATTAAATATTTAACTTCATATTTTTAAGTAACTGTTTTAAGTTGCAAGAAACTTTTCATGAAAGAATCAGTTTCTGCTCTGCCTAAGCTGTGACAAGTTGTCTGATAAACACTCAAATGTGGAAAGATTCAGACCCTGCATTATTAAAGAAAACAACTGATAGATTTGGTTAAAAGGAGAATAACAGTCGGACACTTTAGTCCACAAACACGCAACGCACATTTACAGCTAAATTATTATGACTTTAAAAACTGTTCTCATTCTATTCCCCGAATCGTGTCAGCTGTGTGAAGTTTTTTTAGGTTCAGCAAAGCAGGAATGAAACAAATCTGAGCGGTGAGAGCGTGAAGTGAAGCTTGTGCGGTTCACAGAAATAACAATGCATTTTTTTATTTTAGTACAAGTTCAAGCCTCGTTCTCGGTGATAAGTCTACTTTATTGACCACCACCACAGCAGCAGACTAGGCTGCAAGTGCGTGTTGTTGAGCTCCGCGGAGTCCGAGCTCCTCCTCAGCGGCTCGTGCGCCTCGCCGTATCTGAGTGAGAACCATGTAGGGGTCTCTGTGGACGAGTGGGCGTGTCAAAAGGAAAGGCGATTCTAAAGCGACACACCTGATTTGACGGACTTTGTTAAAAGGACACACCTGACTGGACAAGCAAAAAAGGCGCGACACCGTACGACACCACCTGATTGGACAAGAACAAAAGGGGCGTTACTGTACGGCACCACTTTTTCTGGAGACCCCTACTTGAGTCACATTTCTCCTGGTTGACCTTAGTGTTGGGGTCAGGGTCAGGCTGTAAAGAGATCAAGCAGGGTCTAAGGATACCGTCATGTAGACCTTATAGCCCACAGTGTTTATGCTTTAGACACGCCCACTCTTGTGACACACCCACTTTGATTCCGCAGATAACCCCTTCTTGCAAGAACACTCCTCCTTCCTCCTCAGTCACACCCACGCTCCTCACATATATTTGTTTTTCACTTCTCATAATTTGACCCCGTCAAATGCGGGACATTATTTCAGTTTGCGGGACGGTAGGACAAGAGTGAAAAATGTGTGACAGTCCCGCACAAATCGGGACATCTGGTCACCCTACTGTTGAATCATGCTAGAATTTAACAAACCATTAAATACTACAGCTGATTTGTCCTCTGATTAATATTTAGACCTACATAATATAAAATGTTATTATAAATGTGAGTATTTTTAGATTTCTGCTAGAGGAGCCTGACCTGTTGAGAAGATGTTAGCTAATAGAGACAAGTTTCATCCTATAACCAGAGAATATTTTCTAATAGTTGACTGGTAAATATA
>NW_013953060.1:71110-76248 GCF_001266775.1 Austrofundulus limnaeus
TGTTACCAACATCTGGTGAAAATTTCATGACATTAGCACCTCTAGTAATATATTTACTGAGAAAAATGTTGACGTGTTCAATACTTATTTTACCCGCTGTATCTGCTGTTTTACATGATTGTTGATTGAAATTAACATAATTATTAATTTATTGTAAAAACATGACAGATAATCTGTGAAACAGATCTGGTTCAGCTTGCTGTTTATCTATTAGTTTCTATGGAGGCTGTGAGCTGTTGCCCTGTTAGGTCTCCGTTTCTGCTCCTCCATGCTGTCAGAGCCGTTACCAGTGGACGGTATGGGCGGGACTCAGTCTAGTGATTTTTATATTTAAGTCTATGGTGCTGACATATTGTCCAAGATCTTCATTTAACATTTTTACATTCACTTTTTAACTCATGAACAATTAAACCGTTTTTAATGAAACCTTCATGATATAATCAATGGACTGATTAACCTTTGATGTCACTGGACTTCCAGATGGCTGTCACAATTATTAGCCAACACAAATATGGCTATAACAGGTTTTTCTAACAGACTGAGCTAATATTTCACAGATCATCCCAACACATACTCTGTGTTATCCTGTATTTTGTAATATATCYTYAGATTTCACGCAGCTTTCTTTTTATGGTTTAATTGAAACCGTTTCAACTTAATAATTTCTCAATGGAGGATAATCCTCATCCAAAACTGTGGCATGACAGATATGAGATGATATGCAGTCTTTCAAAGAATGCAAGGCATTTCACTTTCATATTAAGATGGCCCTATGCAGTCCTAGTGCAGTTTGACCGCAACACATTAACACAACCTCCTCTGTGTGCCCAGTCATGATACCACTCTGGTTACAGTTACATGTGTGTTCTTGATGAAACTAATAAAGTCAAACTAATATCATCTTGTCAGTATGACCTTGTGAACAGCCATGATAATGTCATTTAGGCAAACACCAACAAGCAGCAGCAGTGTACAGAGAAATGTGCCTGTGTGTCTGCCTGTGTGTACGTATTGTAGGCAACAGAAAGTCTATTGTGGCTTTTCAATAAGCATTCTGTTGAAATCCCAAGGCCATTTCTGGGGGAACAAAATCCAGGCAAACAGAGAGCTAAACCAACACAAAATGATGGGTACAAAAATAAACAAACATATTGTACCTTTAGAGTAAACATGCTGTCTGAAGAGGTGGTAAATGTGTGCAAGAATACGCAAAAATATTACACCATGTTTCAGTTTTCTGAGAAAACAAATACAAATAAAAAGGATTACTGGCCTAAAATAAGCCACATTTGGGAGTTCTCTTACAAAAAACATATAGAAATTAATACAATCTGATTGTGATGATGTATTCTCAATTTAATGAAGCTGAAGGAAAATTATCCTGTTCATCACTGATTTTTTTCGCACATAATGTTTTATTTTTTAGGTTAACAAGAATGCATTTTAATTATTTATGCATAATTATTTACTTTTATAATTAAACTGTGATTTAGTGATGTGCAATCTGCTTTGAGTGGCTTATGTCACAGTCACAAACATAGTGTGCTCTTTTGTTAAGATTAAGTTAATACACGCCTAAAGCACTTTCTATTTCTCATTAGAACTCAGATTGGTATTTAGGGGATCTGGTCACATGATAGGGAGATTGTCAAATTGATGTGACAGCTCGAGTAGCCAGACCTGGAATTAAAGTGTTTATATGTGACCTCATTTCCTGGTTCATGGCCAAATCCATGACTGAATAAATGGTTGGTACTTTGGCCCGGTTGCTGTATTTGTATGGCTTTATTTCTTATGTATAACATTCGAGTCTGCATCTGTAATTGTTTCCTTGTTCTCAACACGCATCAGAGTGTCTGAACATGCTTTATTTTTCAATATGGTAAAAGAAAAAAAAAGAGATTTCTATTCCATTTGTGGAGATTACTCAATCCAAAACAGGAGTGAGGAGCTCTTCACTTTAAAAATGTATGTGAAACTGAGTTACCTTTGTAGCGTCATTTTTTCAAATACAGTACTTGAACTCAGAATTATTTAGCTTTATTTTTAATTAAGTATTTACCTTTCTGAAAAGTTAACGATCCATCCATCCATCCATTATCTATATTCACTTAATCCTTTTCTAGGGTCACTGGTGCAAGTCACAGGCAAAAGAGCTGTTTGTAGTTTAAAAAATTCTTCATATAATCTTTTATGTTTTCATCCTTAAACACCGAATCAATCGCACCTGCTTTGCTTTTTCATGGAAAACAGGCAGAGTGGTGGAGTACAGCAGCAAAGATCATCAAGTATTGCAAAAACATAAATTCTGCCAAAAGTAATACGACCTTTGAGAGGACCCTGGACTTGAGTGAGCAGGGTTCTTATGTAAAAAGTCTTGCAAGGAACATTGATACTCAAACATGTCGTATGTTTAAACTGATAAAACAGGTTACGTACAAGTAAATCCAGACATACGAAAGTCTGCGTACAATTTTTAAATAGAATTAATTTCATTTAAACAACAAAAAACAAACATTAAAAATAAACAAAAAAGCACAAAATCATTAAATGAAAAGGAGCAGAGAGAAGAAAATAATATTAGAATATCTTCCCCCAATTAAAACAATATCCATAAAAATAACAAAATATACATCAACAAAGAAATAAAAATAAAAAATAAAAACTATTTCATCCAATGAGCAACCAAGAGAGAAAAAAAAACAAGTACAAATGTAAATTATTCAAACATAGACTGCCCATAACTTATCAAACATAAAGTTTTGACCCTTCTTCTAGATCAATGAATAGTACCAGTAGTTTTGAGGTCCTTTGCTAAACTATTCCATAATTTGATACCCTGAACTGAAGTACATCTCTCTTTCAAGCTTCTTCTAATTTTTGGTAAAACAAACATCTCAAATCCTTTCAAATTATAAACACTTTTCCTCTTAGTAAAATAAAATTTTATTTCAGAAGGTAAAGCATAGTTATGAGCTTTATACATTATCAACAAAATTTTATAATTAACCAGATCATAAAACTTCAATAATCTCAACTGACTAAACAAAACATTAGATGGATGACAACAATGTTTTCCTGTCAAAATTCTTACGGCCTTTTTTTTTTGCAAAACAAAAACAGGATATGTAAAAGTTTTACATGCTTTTCCCCAAACTTCAATGCGGTAAGTTAAATGAGGTTCAGTAATGGTGTTATGTAATAAAAGCAATGCTTCATCATTAAATACTTTCTTAACCTTATAAAAAACTGCAATTGATTTCACAATTTTAGTTTTAATGTAACTTATGTGAGATTTCCAATTAAAATTTTCATCAATAATAACGCCTAAAAATTTCACCTCAGTAACTCTGCTAATTTCAACATCACAAATTTGAAATGAAACATCAACCATTTTTTTCTTTTACTAAGTATCATATAGTTAGTTTTATTCAAATTAAGTTATAATTTATTAAATTCAAACCAATCATGTATCTTTACAAAATCTAATTGCAACAAAGCTAGCAGATGTTCTAAATTGTTTCCCGAACAAAAAAAGTAGTGTCATCTGCAAACATGACACATTTTATTACATCAGACACATTAACCAAATCATTGATATACAAAAGAAACAACTTGGGCCCTAACACAGAACCCTGTGGGACCCCACAAGTAATTGTCTCAAAAGTTGATCATACATCGTTAATTTGCACAAATGTTTCCTTTCTAAATAACTCGATACCCATTTCAAAGCTGAGCCACTCAGACCATATCTGTTCAATTTATCAAGAAGAATGCTGTGATCAATAGTGTGAAAAGCTTTCTTCAGGTCTACATTAACAGCAACCAGGGGTGGAAATTAGCACCCGCCACTGGCCAAATGCGGGTAAAATTATGAAGTGGCGTGTAGACCTGAACAACGCACCTGCCACCGTGGCGGGTGCGTAATGAACTAAAAAAAAAAATTGCGTTCAAATTGTGCTACTGACCTTTGTCAAAACCTCAGTTTCGTTTTTATTTTACATTTCAGAGCCTGTGGGCTGGCCAACCCTGGTCCTCAAGTTCCCTTATCCAGCATGTTTTACTTGTTTCCGTGCTCTTCAGCAGGTTTTCAGAAGATTGTTAATCACTCTTCATTCAAACCAGGTGTGTCAAGTCAGGGAAACATCTAAAAATCACTGCTTTAAATGTTGACCAACACTTCAAGAGCTTCTCTGAGCTTGATGACACATTTTCAAAATATAACATTGACTTAGTTTTATTTTTATTTTTTAGTATTGCTTTTCAAAGCCATTGATTCTTTGCCATTTATTTGTGAATAATAAATCAGATAACGTGTCTTAGAGCATTGATTCTCAACCCTGGTCCACAAGGACTCCTTTCCTGCATGTTTAGATGTTTCCCTGATTTGGCACACCTGGTTTGAATGGCTGAGTGATTAACAATCTTCTGCTGTAGGGAAACAAGTAAAACATGTTGGATAGGGGATCTTGAGGACCAGGGTTGGCCAGCCGAGTTAAAAAAACATTAAACAACATCATTTTCCAACCCGCTTTGCAGCTAGAAATAAATTCCCCCCTCCTCCTTTCCTGCGCCCTGTCATCTGTGTGGTCCACTCTGAAATGATCCACTCTGACAATGGACCATCAGAGGGATTTCTATCTGTTATTGAAATCTCAGAACAGAAGAAAGATACATATTCATATTTGTAGCTTATTGAACAAAAACTACAAGTGATAAAGGGCAAAGGCTAATTTTATTAAATGAAAGAGATAAATTTACCACAGGTAACTTAGTTGTAAGGTAATTTAGGTTTTATTTTCACCTTGAAAATTTATTTCCAGCCAAGTATCCTACCTAAAATAATTGGTATTCCACACATACCAGCAAAAAGCAAGTTAGTAAGAGAAGTAGAGACATCAAAAAGTCCATCATTTTAATTTTAGGCAAACAGGCTGGCTTGAATACTCTAAGACACTAATAGATTTTGAGTGCCATTATCTGATTGTAGGCACAAACAATTTAATTAGGCCACCAGGACCATGAATTGTCTAAATGCCACTGTGTTACACAAACAAACAAACAAACAAACAAACAAACAAACAAACAAACAAACAAACAAACAAACAAACAAACAAACAAACAAACAAACAAACAAA
>NW_013953060.1:77398-79024 GCF_001266775.1 Austrofundulus limnaeus
CATTTAGAAGCACGAGGATGTGGTTGCAGCTAATGAAACTCTAATGTTCCCTCTGTCTTCCTGACACACAGGCCTTTGAGATCCAAGATTCAGCAACATGTTTCTGTCATCTCTAACATGTTAAACCTATATATTCTGTTAATATGAGGTTTGTGTTTTGTAGTCATCTTGTCATATATCATGGGAAGTGAGGAGGTTGACATTGGCACTGTGAGGAGTACCAAATATAACATCCACCCTTTTCAGGTACAGGTTAAAATCCCTCCGTTTTCTTCCGCTTATCCGGGGTTGGGTCGCGGGGGCAGCAGCCTAAGCAGAGAGACCCAGACTTCCCTCTCTCCCGCCACTTGGGCCAGCTCGTCCTGGAGAATCCCAAGGCATTCCCAGGCCAGCCGAGAAGTCCCTCCAGCYTGTTCGTGGGTCTTCCTCTTACAGATACAAGTTAAAATAATCTGTTTAAATTTGTCAGCATATGTGATTTGTTTTTCAGTATTTGTGTGTGTTTTCCCCCCAGGTGTTCAGAGGCCCTTTTGTTTAGGTTAGTTTTTCTTGGGTTATCTGACAACGTGCTCAGTTTAAAAACACTCCACTCTTATTCATAACAAACTAAAGAAAATACTGCAGTTTTTTGCAGACATTTTCTATTGGAGATATAAATCCTGCAGGCTGAGGTGGTAAACGTGGTAAACTTTAAGCAGAATATAATTTCTGCTGGGAGAAAGTATCGCAAAATCGATAACATTGGTATGGTTTCAAACTGTGAGCTTGTCAGTCTGGTCAGATTTAAACTCTTAAACTGGGATCATTCAAGAACATTAACTACAACAAAAGTTTTATTCAGACTCTACAGTATAAAGATTTAAACTCTGAAATGTTTAGTTGAAGTGGAAATTGAACCAAATTTTCATTGTCGACGTWATGGAGTGGTTGTTGCTTTAACTGTGGAAGTTGATAATGTAACATGTGAATTCATTTCTGTTACTTTCTTTTTGWTCCACATCTTATCAATATTTCTACAGTACAAACATGACTGGACCAAAGAAGATTAGGAAACAGATCAAGATTAAATATACGAACATTATACAGATGGGTAAGTATCTGGAACAAATGTTGATACACCGTAAAATGGACTAATGACTTAGAAAGTGCTGCTCACATATTTCATCCCTGTTTTTATTGTATCTGTTKAACAAAGGCTCATGTGTCTGGCACAGGGGGTGACCCACCATCCCCAGAATGCCATATACACAGCAGGAGAGCTGGCCCTTGATATAAATGAAGGGAGGCCTGTTTTAGACAACACCTTTGCTTCTCTGTCAGTCCATCCATCCATCCATTTTCTGTACACGCTTATTCCTTTTTTCAGGGTTGCGTGGGTCACTGGTGCCCATTTCCAGCAGTCACAGTGCGAGGGGCGGGGTACACCCTGGACAGGTCGCAAGTCCATCAGATCTCTGTCAGTCATTTTCTCAAATCCCCTAAACTCCTGGCTTAATCCCCTGGTTTTGTAAAACAGCCCTGGTTGTATTAGACATTCATACATACATACATACATACATACATACATACATACATACATACATACATACATACATACATACATACATACATACATACATACATACA
>NW_013953060.1:84764-86739 GCF_001266775.1 Austrofundulus limnaeus
ACTCGTGAATTTTGTTCGTATCTGAAAAAAATCTTAGAATACGAAAACATTGGTGAATGCCACAAATTCTCCTAAATCACTCGTACGCACAATTGAAGAAAAAAATCTGTGCGTACGAACGGTTCTTGCATGAGGCCCATTGTTTTGTAAGTCTCAAGTAAGTCTCAAGTCTTTATCTTCAAGTCCCGAGTCAAGTCTCAAGTCAAGACAGGCAACTGTCAAGTCAAGTCACAAGTCTGAAACTTGAAATTTCAAGTCCTTTCGGGTCTTTCTTTTTAAACAATGTTGCGGTTACATGTTAAACTGCGTGCTCTTTTTTAAATTTGCATTTAATACAAATTGTTATGAAACATGCAGCTAAATTTAAAAAGTAAGTAAACAACATGGTATGTTAGAACCCCAAGTGCAGAACTAAAATGATCTTGGCAAAAAAGGCAGAAAAGGCTTCATTAAACAAAATCAAAAGGCTGGCATGGCAGCAAACAAGATACTTAGGCTTGGACATGACCAGGAACAACAAAACTCTGACACAGACTAAGGACACAAGACAGAATATAAAGGAGAACTAATGAACTAGAACAAGAAACACCTGGGAGAGAAACACGAGCAGCAGGTGAGACTGGGTGGGACTGGAGCAAAGACAGGCAGGAGGAAGAAAACAGAAATACAGGACAGAAAACCAGAAGAGTAAGCAAAATAAAAACACTCATACAGACACAGGCCGTGGCATCTCTATATTGCACAGTTCAAAAAAAATGTAGCTGCAAAAATAGCCTTCTTTAAACTATAATTTTCCATTTTGTTAAATCTGGTRAATTTGWTTTGCTGAGCTGCAGCTCACACACATACTATGTACAATCTAAGCTTTTGTTTTCTTCGTGTATATCTTAAGTACACAACTCTTATGCTGTTTACATCGAAGTGCATAAAAGCAAACTTCATGAACATGTTAATTGTTCAAATCAGATGTGTTGAAGCAGGGAAACTTGTACGACCGTGGCCCTTGAGGACCTTGATTGGACACCCCTGCTTTAACCCAATGATGTTCGGTCCTGGCTCTCAGGGCTCAACACACCTGCTAATAAGTAGTGTGTCATAGTCTGTGTTTATTTTTGGTTTTCCTAGTGTTTCAGTGTTTCCCGTGTTTCTCTGCTCGGCTGCCCCGCCCTCGCACACCTGAGGCCTATTGCACAATTAGGGATTAACCCGGGATTTTGGTGTAAACTTGAATTAATTAAGTCTTGAATCAGTTGCATGAGCTACGAAGCACTTGTGTTTCCGTAATAATAAGTGCTCTGAAACTAACCTGGTCCCGACCAGGTTTAAAGTGAAGCTTATTTAATCTGTTYTTTTTGTGCAGTAGACAGTCATTTTACTAAAATGTTCCTCTAACCAGGTTGTACAGTCTTATATCAGCTAAAAAGTATTTTTGATCTTGTTTTTAGACCAATATACTGAACAAGATCCGAATATGTTGGATTATTAATCTTGTTAATCTGAAAAGTTTTTTTTTACTTCAAGAAGTCTTACCAAGTGCAATTGTCAAACTGCAGATTATTAATTAAATAAAACCTCCAAAACCTTCAAGTCACTAACAGCCAAAAGTCTTACATACAAACAGATTTTGTCAATATCACTAAGAGTTTCATATTCTCTATCTAGACACACGCTGTATAATTTTGGTTTCATTTGTCATTATTCAAGAGTGGTCAGTAAAACAAAATGGCAGAGTGGAGAGTTATTAAAGGGGCAATATTATGTGTTTCTCAGGCATACATTTAAATACTATACCATAATAAAATATCTATGTCACCTTTAGTTGTTATTAAAATGCTGTTTTTATGTTTAAATAGAAAATAAACTTGTCTTCTCATCACTTCATCTTCTAAACGCCTTGAAATTGGACTCTGTCTCTTTAAGTACCACCTTCCGCTTCTGTTGCCCATTTGGGGAAGCGGCCCGACCCGTATTGAGG
>NW_013953060.1:87462-89448 GCF_001266775.1 Austrofundulus limnaeus
AAGTTTGGCTTAAAGACACATCCCAGGGGCGTTTCTGGTCCCAAAAGGCGTTTCTGGTCCCCACCTGTTGTTTTGCTCCTCAGCATGGCTTCCTAAAAACACTGCAGGATTTCTCAAATATGCATGAATGAGTCAGAGCAAGGCTTTGGGTATGCTTTTTATGTGAGTATAACAATATAACATGGCATAAAACTAAAAAAAAATAGATTTTACATGATACAGTATTGCCCCTTTAAAACCAAACCTGCAATATATCATATTCCCTTAAAATACACAATAGTTTTATTGTTAAAGAAAAAAAAGTCAAATAACCTTTTGGTTTTATTTTTATTTGAGACCATTTCAGAAACAATATAGATCTTCAATGTTCATCTACACCTGTCCTGAAAGTTCTGAAGCAGGTCCAGCTCAGCGGCACTCAACTTATCCCACAGCTTTATGAAGTTACACCTTGTGATGTGCACCATCGCATCAGCTTCCATACTACCTACAGTGACAGAACACAGAAGCAGGAATGAAAAAGTGACAAATATGGAGTAAATTATACATTACCATAAATTGTTTACCTGTGATGAGATACTCTGCCCAATCAGACTGCAAAGTGGCTAAACACTCCAAGGAAGAGTAAACAGCAACAATTTCCTCAATAGGCTGTTTGAACACCTGAATCAAAAGACAAACACATACTAAAAAAAGCTCATATGAGGACAGAATTTGATTATTTTATTCCATACCTCGATGGTATGAGTGTAATATCTGATACTTTTCATTGCTCCACTGTCAACCTCTGCCTTTCCAGTGACATATGCCCTGATTACTACAAAAAAAACATAAGCCTCACATTTACAGGGAGATTTAGCACACAATCAGAACATCCCCATTAAAAATGTTGACTAAACTTACCAAAATCTGGGTTGCAGAGAGCCTGGAAGGCAGGCATCATACAGTGGCAGATATCTGCTGCTTCTGCTCCTGCCTCCACTCGCCAAAGAAACAGAATGGCCAGAGAGATGAAARAACTCTTCATTATCTGAGTCATATTTGGAAACTTAAAGATGATGAAAATGGTGACAGCTTTCAAAGACAAATGCAGAAAAGCAGAAAGCAGATTTTTTTAATCTCTTAACAGAGCAGTGAGTTTTATAACCCATTGTTGCTAACAGGCTCTGCCCCTCCTGAGGTGAGCGTCCCTTTGAAGGCCGATCTCCTGCATGTTTTAGAGGTTTCTCTGATCATTGGATCAGAAAAATTAGTTTGCTGATTTCTCTGATCTAACAAACTCTCACTATGTTTGAAACATAAATGGAAGAATTTTAGGCCCTGTTTACACAAGACCAGTCTCTGCAAATGCTCACGTTTACTGAGGTGAATATACAAAAAAATCACCCAGTTACATGGAACCACTGCAGTAATGTATCAGGCAAGGTTGCCAAATAAGACGTAGTAAAGTGTTTAACTGTTCTCTAGGATGCTCTTAGTGTTTTGCTTTTACAAGCTGCAAAGGGTGAGTAACACAAAAAACCCCAGATGTCTGTAATTTGTTGTAATTGTTGTTAGTTTAAAAGAAACTTTTGCTGTGTGCCGGTGATTTGAACATAAATGTGCTTTCACAGCTGCTGGGTGCTTCTCAAAATCTCCACTCTGAGACCAGGATTCAGAAATCTCCAGGTTCAGAGAGAAACACAGTTGGTGTCGTGTACACGATCGGCCGAACTGCAGAAAAGAACCTGTGGTTTCACACAAAATCTGCATCGTGTGAACAGGGCCTTGGATTGGATCATGACCAGAGGTAGCAGTTCAACAGTCTGAGTCAGCTTTGGAACTAAAAAATGTCAAAAATGGAGCCAGCTGTCAAAGAGTGATGAAATCAATCTTAAAGCAGCTTAGACATTTTAGTAGTTCTCCTCTTGAACAGAATCCTCAAGGTACATCAGGCACCACCGCCTTGCAGACAAAAAGCTCCACAAAGCATTGAGAGGTCAGGAG
>NW_013953060.1:92682-94658 GCF_001266775.1 Austrofundulus limnaeus
GTTTGCCTCCAAAACCTTCAAGTCACTAACAGCCAAGAATCTTACCTAGAAACAGATTTTGTCAATATCATTGAGTTTCACATTCTATATCTAGACACACGCTGTATAAATTTAGTTTCATTCATCATTATTCAAGACTGGTCAGTAAAACAAATTGGCTGAGTGGAGAGTTGTTAAAACCAAACCTGCAATAAATATATCACGTTCCCCTAATATACACAATACAGATTTCTTGTTCACGAAAAAAAAGTCAAATAACCTTTTGATTTTAGTTTTTATTTGAGACCATTTCAGAAACAATATGGATCTTCAATGTTCATCCACAACTGTTCTGATATTTCTCAAGCAGGTTCAGCTCAGTGTCACTCAACTCATCCCACCGCTTTATGAAGTTACAGGATGTGATGTGCACCGTCCCATCAGCTTCCAGACTACCTACAGTGACAGAACACAGAAGCAGGAATGAAAAAGTGACTTTAAAATGGAGTAAATAATACTTTACCATAAATTGTTTACCTGTGATAATATACAATGCCAAATTAGTCTGCAAATCAGCTGTGCACTCCAAGGGAGAGTAGACGGCATCAATTCTCCCATCAGGGCCTTTGTACACCTGAACCAAAAGACAAACATATACTAAAAAAAGCTCATCTGAGGACAGAATTTGTTTATTTTATTCCATACCTCGAAGGCATGAACGTTATATTTGATCATTGCTCCATTGTCAACCTCTTCCTTTCCAGTGACATATAACTTGATTACTACAAAACATGAGCCTCACATTAACAGACAGATTTAGCACACAATCAAAACATCCCCATTAAAAAAGTTGACTAAACTTACCAGCTTCTGACTCACAGAGAGCCTGCAAGGGAGGCATCGTAAGAGGACATTGGCAGACTCCTTCTGCCCCTGCCTCCACTCGCAAAAGAAACAGAATGGCCAGAGTGATGAAATAACTCTTCATCATCTGAGTCATCTTTGGAAACTTAAAGATGATAAAAGTGGTGACAGCTGTCAAAGACAAATGCAYAAAGCAAATTTTTAAAATTTCTTAACAGAGCAGTGAGTTTTATACCCCATTGCTGTTAACAGGCTCCGCCTCTCCTGAGGTGAGCGTCCCTTTGAAGGCCGATCTCCTGCAAGTTTTAGAGGTTTCTCTGATCATTGGATCAGAAGAAAATTCTTTGCTGATTTCTCTGATCTAGCAACTCTCACTATGTTTGAAACATAAATGGAAAATCAACTAGTTTTAGACCCTGTTTACACCAGACCAGTCTCTGGAAATACTAATATTTACTGGGATCAATATACAAAAAAAAAAATAATCCAATTACATGGAACCACTGCAGTAATGTATAAGGCAAAGTTGCCAAATTGGACGTAGTAAAGTGTTTTACTGTTCTCTTAAAATCATCATATTTTGAGTCAACACAACAGATATGCTGTATATGACTCACTCAGACATGTATGCTATGTGATAGAGTTGTAAGATAAGGTGAGTGGTGTTTGGTGAAAATGTGCACAGCAAAAGAGGAGCAAAAAAATCTTATTTTTAAATCTGGCAACCCTGATGCCAGTCTCACTCATGTGCTGATCATGCAGCAGCTGCATGATACTTSGAACCTGGTGAATAAGCTAATGTTACGTTGGACCTAGGATGCTCTTTGAGTTTTCCTTTTACAAGCTACAAAGGATGAGTAACACAAAAACCCTCAGGTGTCTGTAATTTATTGTAATTGTTGTTAGTTTAGAAGAAACTTTTGCTGTGTGCCGGTTGTTTGAATTTATATGCGCTTTCACAGCTGCTGGGTGCTTCTCAAAATGTCCACTCTGAGACCAGGATTCAGAAATCTCCGGGTTCAGAGAGAAACACAGTTGGTGTCGTGTACACGATCGGCCGAACTGCAGAAAAGAACCTGTGGTTTCCAAGAAAATCTGCATTGTGTAAACAGGGCCTTAGATTGGATCATGAC
>NW_013953060.1:95936-98018 GCF_001266775.1 Austrofundulus limnaeus
GAAAATTTCATGTCATTAGCACCTCTAGTAATATATTTACTGAGAAAAATGGTGACGTGTTCAATACTTATTTTACCCGCTGTATATATACAGTATAAGCTGAAGCAGATGGAGTAGTGCATCCTAACTTTTTTCACATTAAAATTTTATATGAAAATGTAACCACTGTGGCCTTTAGAAAAACATTTTTTGAGGGTCTCACCTCCCAATAAATGTAATTTTGTGAAGTCTAGCCACTCATTGTTACTCCGTACTTTTAATACTTAAGTACATTTAATGTCAGAAATTTACTTTTGATACTTAATTACAAAATATATTAGATACTTTAAGACTTTTACTCAAGTGATATTCTTAGAGGAGAACTTTTACCAAAGCAATTCTATGGTAAGTTACTAGTACTTTTACTCAAGTATCACTTTGAGGTACTTTATACAACACTGGTAATGTCTTTCTTCCGTCAGCAGTTAGAAACAACCACGGGTGCATACTTGAAGGTTAAGTCAGGAAAACATCCTTTACATCATCTGTACCTGCCTTGTTGTTTTAGTTGTGTAGAAACAAAGTGTACTGTACTGAAGTGGGAGGGGCTAGTGGTTAAGAGTTCCTCCACAACACTGAGGAGGTTAGTGTCATCAGGTAAAGGATGGGTTTATTGGTCACAGTCAAGGTAAAGGAAAGAGAGAAATGTGTGAGGAGTGATTTTCACTCTGGAGAAGGAAATAAAGCCTGAGATGGTCGACAGTTTGCTGACTTGTACCTGGATTTGTTTGGATAATTAAAAAAACTCAGATTCAAGAACAGTTTGTTTCAAGAGGAACCCTGTGATAATGATAAATACGTGCACTGTGTTCAAACTAAATCAGGGCTAACAAGGAGGTGAGGGACAACTGAACATAATGAGACAGAGAACAGGTGTGAGTGGGCGGGGCTAGCGTTAGGAGAACTGAAGTGACTGTCACATCAGAAATGAGTACAAATATTTTACTCACAATACACTTAAAAATAAATGACTTTTGTTTGATTTTATCAAATATGTCAAATTGAACGGCCGAAGGAGTGTTTGGTGTTAAAGTCCAGCAGGTAAACCAGTTTATCAAACAGCTGCTGGAATCACGTCCTTCTCTCTGCTGTCGCTCTGATAAAAATACAGTTTTAAACTCAGAGGAACAAACTGTTTTTAATGCAGATGAACGGCTCTAACGTTCTGTCAACACATATCTGTGTGTAAACAGCTAACAAACCCAATCCCATCAGAGCCGCCGCACAACTGTGATAATGACGTCTGGTAATTAATTAAACTAAACACAATTAATCAAAACAAGCACATTAAACTGCAACAATCCACTGAGAAGATTGATGGCGTTAATTAGCACATTAATATTAATGAAAAAAAAAGAAGGGAATTTAATAACTTCATGCAGAATTAATGCAGAAGGAGCATGGAAATGAATTTGAATCGTGTGTGAAGGATGGGTTAGGTGTGTGTGTGTGTGTGTGTGTCCAATTGTCTGAGCTCGACTGTTACCTTGAAGTACTCCAGGAGCGAGCGTGAGTACTTGACAGCGTGGTCTTTCTTCAGGTGAAACATCCTCAGGTACAGCAGAGACAGACAGCGGTTGCTACAGAAGAAGGCAGATGAGTCGTGTTAAAGCACCGACCTTAATGTTTAGGTTCATGGTGTCCACGCAGGACTTCAAACTGGACTGAATGTAGGAAACACTTTACTAATGTCTTGTTTTTTTTAACTTAGAACTAAATTAATTACAACAAATTGTCACAAAAACGTGAGTTTTAATTTAGAAATGAGTTACCCAGTAAAAATACGCCTTCATATTCAGGGAGTTTTAACAGCTGATTGAGCTGACTTCCTCTCAGCTGTTAGTTTATCCATAAACCCATGAGTCAGTGATCACTTCAGATCTGTGTGAGGCTGACAGCTTCCAGTCTCCACTGTTTATTTGTTATTAGACATACTTACTGCCAAGTTCTCAGTTAAAGAGTAACTTACCCCAAAATTAACTTTTTTTAGCTGATAAACTGTCTAGAATGTGTCTAAAATGTTATATAGTACTGTTTCTGTGC
>NW_013953060.1:99544-104737 GCF_001266775.1 Austrofundulus limnaeus
TGAGTTTAAAAACAGGATGATTCAACTAGAATCTGTCTCTAATTTAGTTATTTGATCAAGTGTTTTTTTTATGTAGGTAAAAGTATGTTTAGGAACCTGTAAAATACAACAGAATGCAGGAAACTGCTTCTAATAGTTTCAAAATTTTCTGGTGGAGGACCCCCAGAGCCCCCCACTAATGCCCCCTCACACACATTACAATGTTTCTGATGCTCATTGTTTAACATTAGAGAGAATAAACCAACACACCTGTAGTGCACCACCTGTGTACTACAGAACTGAACTGTGTTCTGTGAAACTAGTTGATTGTTAAACTGAACTCCTGAGTTTAAAGAGCTGCTACAGTATAATAGAGGTGAACATCATATCTGTGACTGAGTACACATTATTGCACCACAGCAATTTACTTTGTTGTTGATGAATGTGAAGAAGCAGGTTTTGATCAGTGAATACAAAATACAAAAATATTACATGCTGGTGCTACATCTTTGTCTAATTTTTTTATTTGTACAAAAATTGGGCCGGTCTTGGCCATTAAACTCCCGGGCTGAAAAGTTTCCCCACTCCACCCTTGCTACACACTGTGCCTTTAACGAACACTAAATTTTCTTACAAAGCAAATTTTGTTCACATTAAGACCAGACAGACAGGATGAAGAGTCGTACCACAACACGGCCAGTCTCTTCTCAAACATGGTGGCCGAATGGCTGCTGAAGTTCTTCAACCTCATGGCGTACCTGTCAATCACACATCAATATTACTGATAATTCCAGCTTTATCTGAGTGACAATCACTAATGTAACAGTATTTGTGTCATAAATAAAACAGCCAAGGTTCATTTATTGAGGTTTTTCGTGAGAGGAGAGCTGAAAGTGGCCGCAGGTGAAACGAGCTTCAGGTCAGTGTGAAATGTTCTCCTGCTTATTTATTTATTTTAAAAATAACACGGGGTTCAGCTGCCTGACATGATCCAGTGAACTGTCCTTCTAGAGCAGAGAGCATTTTTATTCCTGAGGTCAGAGGTCAAACCGCCAATCAGCTGTCGATTCCGGTTCAGAGTCTTGCTCAAGGACACTTCAGACGAGCATATCTTGAACACTTGAGCCAAACGAGCGTGTCCCACTCTCAGCGCCCCGCTGTTGGCGAGGCTCAGATGTAGCGCTCGTTTGTTGTTCTCACTTTGCTCTCTTTGAGTTGCTCTCAGTGGTTTCACGCCCGCAGCTCTCAGAGGATCAAACCCTGAGATCCACCCTGCGCCGCAGCGCCGGCTGAACCACCGATTTACAGCTTGTAGGTGAGCCAGGCTGAAAACTCAAGCTTCAGCTGCTCAAATCAACATTCATTTATTACAATTTAACAGCAAAAACTGTTGACATCAGCTCAGTTTGAACAGCTGAGTTCTGCTGAAAGTAGAAAAACAAAAGTACAAACATCTGTAGTAAAATAGTACAAATGTGTCTGACGCTGAATAAAGTAGAAATATAGCTAAAATTTGCAGAAAATTGTAAACATAAGTAGCTTAAAAGGTAAAAAAAGGTGAAACTACCAGAAAGAAGTAAAAAAAAGAAAATTTCAAATATATATATATATATAAAAAGAGCAGAGATGAAATTTAGATGAAAGAAAGTCAAACAAGCAGAACCTGTGATCTTAAAATTCATTTGGGTCATCATTGAAATATGGTGAATATAAGAAGTAATTTAGCTGAAAAAAGCTCAAATTACCTGAAAATAGCTGAAAATTTGCTGGAATTAGCAGAAAGACACTGAAAGAGCACATTTACTGAAAAAAAGCTGAAATGACCACCAAAATGTGAATTTAAATGACTAAAACTCAATTTATCATAAAAATGAAAACAGCAGAATGAAGCTGAAAGGATCATAAAATCCTTAAATTAACAGTAAGAAGTAAAAAGAAGCACACAAAAGAAGTTCAAAGGAGCTGAAAATGCTGACAACATCTAAAATTAGCACAAAGCAGTTAAAAAGACTGAACCATAAGAAAATGTGAAAAGTAAAGTAAAGATTTATAAACATTTTTAAACATTTCAAACGGTTTTAAGGATGTTGGAGAAAGCACCAGGATCCGACTGGCTGTCCATCAAGACACGTGATCCTCTACCCAAATTAAGGCCATTACTGGTGCTGACTGCAGCCCAATAACCATCAGACCATCTGTGAGAGAAGGGCTTCAGAAACAAAAAACCTCTTCAAAGGCCACGTCTTCTTCAACGCCACAAAATTGCCCGTTTGGACTTTGCAAGGGTGCACCAAACATGGGACATTGAAAGGTGGAAGAAAGTTGTCTTCTCTGATGAGAAAAAATTTAACCTTGATGGTCCTGATGGCTTCCAACGCTACTGGCGTGACAAGGAGATCCCACCTGAGATGTTTTCTACACGGCACAGTGGTGGGGGCGCCATCATGATTTGGGGTGTGTTTTCCTTCAATGGAACAATGGAGCTTCATGTTGTGCAGGGGCGTCAAACAGCAGCTGGCTATGTGGAGATGTTGCAGCGGGCATCCCTCATGACTGAGGACCCTCGTCTGTGTGGTAATGATTGGGTTTTTCAACAGGACAATGCTGCAGTTCACAATGCCYGCCTGACAAAGGAGTTCTTCCAAGAGAATAACATCACTCTTTTGGACCATCCTGCATGTTCCCCGGATCTAAACCCAACTGAGAACATTTGGGGATGGATGTCAAGGGAAGTTTACAAAAATGGACATCAGTTCCAGACAGTGGATGGCCTTCGTGAAGCCATCTTCAACACTTGGAGCAACGTTCCCACTAGCCTCCTGGAAACACTGACATCAAGCATGCCTAAACGATTGTCTGAAGTCATCAACAAGAATGGTGGAGCTTCTCATTACTGAGTCCTTTTTTTGACACTTTGATTTCTGTTTTGGGGGGTTTTCAGGTTTGTTTGAGCTATGGTCTTAAACTTTTGATCAGCTGAAAAAATCATGTTTGAGTGTAAATGCAGTTTTCAGACAATTCCCTGCTCAAAAGTTCTTGTCTCTTGCACTGATTTCTTCTTTTAACATTGTGAAGCTCTACTTAGAACCTTCTTAAGATCCAACAGTGCAAAATGCAAATTCTTGCACTTTTTTGACTGGTCTTAAGATTTTGATCAGGAGTGTATTTGCCTGAGAAACACATAACATTGGTCCTTTAAAGCGCAGCACTATGTTACCCTCTGGTAGTGTCAACAAAAAATATGGCTTCTTCCATTAAGTTGACGATCCCAGCGACAGTTTCTACTTCAGAAAAGTATTTAGGTTTCTGCTAATTCAAACGAACAAAAGAATATTGTAAAAAAAGGTCTTGTTAGCATAGAGCAGGTAAATGACACACATCATGACGTTTAGCAAAGTTCTGTTTAATGAATGTTGAATTTTATGGCCATTCTTCAAACTGAAAAGGGGTTTCTGTCTGCAGGATGTACCTGATCAGCTCCACGGTCTCAGAGTACATGGTGTACGGTGATTTGGCCTCCAGCGGATCTCGCTCCATCGCGTTTCCACACTCTATGAAGGAGAGGGCGCCGTCTGCGTAATTCACCGCTTTCCCAAACTTGTCCATCTGCATCGGCCGGGTGAGGAGGAGACAGAGACAGAGACAGAGAGATAAATAAGCCCTCCCTTTGAATAATCTGCCTGTAAGATGCAAATCCCTCAGTAAATCAGGGGAAACAATGAGTAAACATGAGATAAATAACCAGCTGAATAAATCTCGTTCTGTTGTTCTGGGAGGATCTGATAATTCTTCTGATATGGTTTAATCTTGCAGACATCATCACTCCTTGAACGCGATGCACCCTCGGAGACAAATGGTGTAATAAATAACACAAATTATACGGTGGAGTCCTTGATACGGAATAGATTTGCATCCTACAGAGACTGCATCTAATTATGGTCTAGACTCTGGTGTGTTTTCAGTTTTTGCTGAGTCGGTTTAAGTCTGCTGTTCTGTGGGAGGCTGCACACAGAGGTGCGTGTTTCTGTGATTGATTCTTCTTACCAACGCGTCGGCCTTGTGCTTCAGCCTCTTCGCCTCCTGCATGTAGTACTCTGCAGTGTGGACTCTGAAAGCAGCACAGGGACAAAAACCTGATGAACCGTGTGACCCGCACCGACACGTCCCTACATAAGTACTGAAACACACACACACAGGTAAATATATATTTGAGAGAGAGAAACACCCAGAACGACTGCACGATTTCCATAATCACCGAGTACAAATATTCAGCGAGGTATACTGAGGAGCCTGCTTCTGTGTACACACCTCAGGCTCAGTGTAACCTTAGAATAACAACAAAACAAGCTGCTCCATGAATAATGCAGAGGCCCTCTGAGACAAATAATAAGTACCAAGATGTATCATCTGTTTGGCTTTCAACAGAACCGGACAAATCCTGATGTACTGTATTATACTTTCAACACCTACAAAAACTTTACCAGGCTCCCATCTGCCCCTTCTCACCTAATGTCCCTCTGGGATCAATAAAGTCTTTTTGAATTGAATTCCTGAGAAGATACCAAGATACAGCTGATTGTAAAAGTATTCACACCTCCGGTGACAAATAAAAATAATGAATCCACACAAAATACTTCAAACTGTTGAAGTTAATTCAGGTAAAACTCTAATATTTAAATCTGTAAAAAAATTACTTTTTTATTTAATCAGGCCAGTATGCAATTAAAACGTAAATGTAAAAAAACATTTAATGCATCGCACCAGAATTAGCCCTAGGCTAATTTACATCTGTATTTCCTCTAGACCAGGTGTGCCCAAACATTTCCCTGAGACGGCCAAAATGAAAATAAATCAGAGGGCTGCGGCCAAATGCAATAATATAATACATGAAATGCAAATACTTTTTAAGTAAAGTTGTTTTATTTTTTATGATTAAGCTAACAGTCAGTGTGGTAGCCTACATTTTTTTGTTTGTATTATTATTTTTTTGCAAGCTAATGATGTGTGTTTGGCTTTTGACACTGTGTAGGTAGTTGTGTTGTTCATTTGTTTTAGATTTTATTTTTGTAGAAATTTTTATTTATTTTTTTGGTTTGTTTTTATTGTAGATTTAAAGGCACAGTGTGTAGGATTTGTTGAATTCTTTTAGCCAAAATTGAGATAATCACTAATGACAATAATAAAAAACATGTCTAATCATTGCAGACAAAGACC
>NW_013953060.1:105021-107075 GCF_001266775.1 Austrofundulus limnaeus
GGTCTTTGTCTGCAATGATTAGACATGTTTTTTATTATTGTCATTAGTGATTATCTCAATTTTGGCTAAAAGAATTGACTAAATCCTACACACTGTGCCTTTAAATTTTTTTAGGCATTTCACTGTTTTTTATGTCCTGTTTTTACTTTGTTTTTTATTTCCTGCTTTTACTTGTGTTTTATTCTCTGCTTTTATTTTTTCTGTGTTTTTACTGTATTTTTTGATTGAATATGTTTTATGCATGAGCTATGCTGGAATGTTGATTCTGTACAGCACTTTGGTCTGCTGTGGTGCAAAAAGTGCTTCACAAATAAAGTTGGATTGGATTGGATGTGCAGAAAATTTGACGTACAGTTGAGCAGCAAAAGCTCATGGGACTTTTCATAAATTAAAATTTGAGTAGGCCTATTTGTGATCTTATTAAATGTGCAAATCTAATCTAAATGTCTAGTTACTTGTATTTTACGTTTAATTTTAATATAAAGATAAAGTAATTGCCATGAATTAAGACTTTTTGCATTACAGCCCTTTATATAGTTGGACCATTGGTTGGAAAGTGGAAATATAGTGTTTCTACATAAAACAGGAGAATATAACCTAGTAGCCAGGAAAACTGCTGGTGGGCCAAATCAAATGGCTTGGCGGGCCAATTTTGGCCACCTCTGCTCTAGACAATAATAAAAATATCAACAATGATGCATGCATTCAGATTTTCTTTAAAGACCCAACTTTCCCTCCAGATGCGACATTATGAGTTCAATAAGAGTCAAATGATCTCAGCAGTGCTGAGAACAGTTCAGCTAACAGCTAACAGCTAAGCTAACTTTTGTTTCTCAGCTTAGATTGAACTTTGGAAACTTTACGGACAAATTAACTTACAAACAAAATTCACAAATTCATTCATGTTTATTATGGGCAATGTGCTGAAGAGTCTGTTAGGGGAGCTACTGGCTGGTTCTCTAACAAGGTTGAGTCAGGTCTCTGCATGGCTTTGTCTTTGTTGAAACATTTCATCTTTAATCCAAAACCTTCCTCAGTCTGGAAGACCAGGTTTCCACGTGACAGGACGTGATTGGTCGAACGAGTGATTTTGACAGAAAAATGCCCTGAAGCTCTTTGGGAGATGCAGTTCCTCAGTTTGTACAGTTTTATCTCTGTGGAGCCATGATTCAGGGGGAATACATCAAAGGTAAGATGGATTTTCACCTTATTAAAACTTTGTCAGTTCTCTGACATGATAATGCAACTGGATATAGTATTTGAGATTTATTCTATTCCTGACTAAATTAAAATAAATCATTTGATTAAAAACACAGTAGAATAAAACTCTTTGTTTTTTTTAAGTCAAACTTTAAACAAGCTGAGGTCGGAGCAGTTCAGATGGCGTGGACTCTGTGTTTCTACATACGTGTCACTGAACGACAGCCTGGGCCTGTGTGGTTCGGCGGGGTCACTCAGCGTCTCGGACCACACCTCTGAGTCTGCATGTCCGTTGGAATGATAACCATCTCCACAGTGTTTACTGCCATGAGAATCCCCTTCCTGCAACAAACAATGTGTAGAAATGCGTGGTTTTTAATCATGCTAGCAGTGGTGGGCGCCAGCCCGCTTAAGCGCAAATCTGCTAATTGCGGACTTAAATATTTTGTTTGCACTTTAGCGGTCTTACTAATTTTTATAATTCAGAAGGGGATTTGCGCTTTCTAAAATTAAAATGCAGTACGGCTATTAACTAATTATCTACCAGTCATCATTATCTTGAACAGCAGAAGGTATGGCTGTCAATGAATCATAACATGTGATCTATCCAACAGCACCCCCTCCCAGATAAACACACTTATTGTGAAGGTATACATCCTGCTGACTGTTGCTTTGGGTCACGGTTCTGATTTCCCACAATGCTTTGTGTCTGCTTACGTAGCAGGAAGGCAATAGCAAAAACAGTTAACGTTTGTAATCCATACTAAAATTTTGTATGTATTGATTTATTTTACTTTACAGTCGGAGCTCCTTTTTTCAAAAAAAATTAAGTTTAAACGCTGGAGCTCAATACT
>NW_013953060.1:107085-108547 GCF_001266775.1 Austrofundulus limnaeus
TGACATCTAGTGGTCAACTGGAGCAACTACATGGAAAACTTTAAAATCCAAGCTTTTATTTTGAAGTGAACACAGTTTTCTGTACTCTTTGCTTTCGTTTCCCGTCACAAATCAAATTTGTCATGTACCCAGAATGCATTGCTTCAGTTTTCCAATAAACAGTTTTAAAATTACTTTATTGATGAAAAATCTACAACAAACAAAAGAAAAAGACAAAGAAGCAGTCGAACTAGCAACCCTCAACAACTTTTTAATTTTTACACCAGGAGCTAAAGGTCTGTTTCAGGAAATCACATCCCCAGCAATCGACGGTTGTAGAATTAAGCTGTAAAAGGATTCATACAACGCTAGTTCTTAGTGTTGTACATGTATTGTACATGTATTGCTGCCAGCTAGTAAGCGTCAAATTGAACTCGCACTTCAAAATGAGCTTCCGCTAATTTTTCTATGGCAGTAGCACTTTTGAAATTGCAGAGCTAAATATTTTCTTAAGTGCTTTAAAAGTTGCAGAGCTAATTTTTGGATTAGCACTGCCCACCACTGCCTGTTAGTAAAATATTGTGAGACCTGTCTCATTAGACTTTAGAGTCATGCCCGGTTCGGTGATAGATTCACCGTGACACCGGGGTCACTTCACTGATTCATCTTCACTTGTATCTCACCACAAAGCCTTTGTTTGCTCCATTTGTGTTATATTCTCTTCGTTCCTCATAAAAAACTTACGCTGCTGTTTCTCCCATGAGATGAAGTCTTCCCATCACCTCTCCGATGTCGGTGTGAGGAAGACGAGGAGGAAACGGGCGTGGACGTGGAGCAGGGCGGCACCCCGACAGCACCGACCTCCTCGCCAAGGGCAGGGGCGCCGTCACACGGCCGTTTACGAGGAGGCTCGTCGGAAAGCGGGGACAGCAGGGGCGGGAGGAGCTTGTCTTCACGCCGGCGAGTCTGCTTCCTGTTCAGAGAACTACTGAGCACAGAAAAACACAGAAACAACAAAACAGTGAGATTCAGAGTGTTTGTGTTTTACAGTGACCTCATTGTGTCTTTGTTCTTTGTGATAAAGTTATGTCCGAGGTATGCTGGCAACCAAAGGTTTGGGAACTATCATGAAAATGTTACATGTAATGACCTAAAGGATTGTAGGGAGGCCAGGCTCAAACGAGGAGCTTCATCAACTGGGGAGCTCCGAGTAGAACTGTCCCATTTGTAGAAGATCCAAGAGGCAGACCCAGAAGTCACTTAAAGGGATCCCCTATTAGTTGTAACATTAAACTTTATTCAATAAACATATATTTTAACTGTAAAATAAAGACTGTAAAAATACTGTAGGCTGTTCAGTTTTTATCATTTTTAAACTAAAAGTTTAAAAATATATTTTAACACGGACGGAGCCATTTTATTTACACACAAAGCATTCTGGGTAAATGATGACATCGATAAGTCATCGGTGCGAGGCTGCTAG
>NW_013953060.1:114976-118343 GCF_001266775.1 Austrofundulus limnaeus
CTAGCAGCCTCGCACCGATGACTTATCGATGTCATCATTTACCCAGAATGCTTTGTGTGTAAATAAAATGGCTCCGTCCGTGTTAAAATATATTTTTAAACTTTTAGTTTAAAAATGATAAAAACTGAACAGCCTACAATATTTTTACAGTCTTTATTTTACAGTTAAAACATTTGTTTATCAAATAAAGTCTAATGTTACAACTAATAGGAGATCCTTTTAATAAAAAGCTAAAGAAAACAGATTTTATTCCATTAGTGTGTTGTACAGTTGTTGTTCTGTGAGCAGAAAGGATATTTTTTCTTAGATTTTTTTACAAAATCTGTGCTTTTTTCTGTCAGTTTGCATCCTCGGAGTTTTCCTTACAGCGAGGGGTGGGCGTTACTATGACTGATACTGATCTGATACCAAGTAAATGCTTGGCAAATATACTTGATGCCGAAATCAAAATTGATGCTTTTTATTTGTAATGGGATGTTCATTGAATGACTTTGATATTGCGAGCGCCCCTTCTGGTGGGGGAACAGATTATTTTAGGGATACAGTATTTTGGCACAAGCTGTTGTGGAAAATGAACAAATGAGCCTTTTTTTTATTTCTGATTCAAAGTAATTTTTTTTGTCATCCGAAACAGAAAATGAAACACAAATCATTTAGAATATTTACTCATCCCTTTTTGACACTAAGAAAGGGAAACACTGATTTTTCATTTTAATTTCTGTATTTTAAAACAAAAATCAAACAGCCCCTCGTTACCTGTAGTGTAAGAAAATATTGATACACTGAAATGTCGCGATATTTCATTTTCTGATACTGTATCGATATTCTAAAGCCCTGTATCGATTTTTAATTAAGGTTTAAAATGTCAACTTTCCTGCTAGCCGTTCATTTTATGTTGTAGTTCAGCCTCTGACCACTAGTTGGCAGCAGTGAGCCAGACATTTGTCTCCTCTACCTCTTGAGCTCCAGAGAGTAAGGGTAGCATTAGCATTGTGAGTAAACATTAGCTTCATGCTCCGATAGCTGAATCTGAGCGGAAAAGACCGACACCCTCTGCCTTCTAAGCTGAAGTAAGGTTACCAACAGTTACTTATTTGTCAGAATGTCTGTATCTTAAGACAAATTGTCTTGTGTGCTCTTTTTTCCAACTGTAGTCAGCTTTCACGTTACGCATATACGTCTACCACCTCGAGCGAGCTCGGCACTCCCCCCGTGACACAAAACGCTGTCTGTTGCTCTCAATAGCTACGTCAGAACACAGCTGTATGTATCAAAAAGTATGTCTATGTAATATTAGAATTTTCTGAGACAATGAATTTTGGTTTTTCGTATTTTGTTTGTTTGTTTGTTTGTTTTTTCCAGTAAGAAGTTTTTATTTAATAGAATTTTTGGGCCAAAAAAATCGCAATATATTGCCTTGTTTACAGTATCGAAATATATCGGGATATATCGTATCTTGACCCCTTTGTCATGATATGTATCGTATCGCCAAATTCTTGCCAATATACAGTTACTTGTGTTTTTTAAAACCTGTTTTTAAAAGAATAATCTGTCCATTCATCCATTATCTACCGGTCTATCCACTTCTTTCTTTCAGGGTCACTGGTGCCCAGATCCAGCAGTCACAGTGAGAGGGGCGGGGTACACCCTGGACAGTTTGCAAGTCGAAAGTGAGAAATGAAGAGACGAAAGTACATCAGTTTTCGTCTCTGAGCTGTTTTCCTTTTCCAGGAAAGTTCAGCCTTTGACAAACAGATTTGTCTCCTGAGCCAACGAGCATTTCTTTTTGTCTAGAGACACCTTCAGTCTTGATTCAGCAACAGCTTTGAAGCTCCATTATTTTGAAACTTCTGATGAGAAGCTTTTATTTTTGAAAGAAGACCTGAACGAATCTTGTCTCTCTCCACTGGACAAAAGCAGATCTTTTGAGTGAACTCTTCCCTCAAGCTGACCTGATGGTCGAAAACACCAACGGGTAAAGCGAAAGTTTTGTAAAGTGTCCGGCGGTCCGGCCGACCCGGTGGTGAAGACGCAGGGTGCTCGTTCTGGCCTCACACTTTGATAAGATAATTGATAACTCTTAAATCTTAAAACTAATCCTCCTTTTCTCTACTGTTCTTAATCTTAAAACCTTGCCATAAGTTTAACGTGCCTGTAAACATCTGATTTATCAAGATCTAAATCTAAGGTTCTTTCTGAGTTGTCATATTTTATGTTTATCATTACGGACATGTAAGTGATATCTGTTAATGTTTTAACTCATAAAATTCTGATTATTCACATTAGTTTGTACATAAGTAGTTTATTTTATTCTGTAAATAAATATCATTTATTTTAGAAAACTTGAACTGCTGAGTTGGCAAATTATTGTGTGTGTGTGTAAGAAATTACGTATTCAAAGACTGAAGTCAATAAGAAAACCACCACTGTTAAATAAAATGATTTGTAGAAGGAATAAAACCATACAACACCAGAATTCTGGAACCGAGTGAGGTTTTATTGCCACCGGAGCTGACAGGAAACCACACTCCTCACAAACCAGGAAGTTGATCAATTTATACAGGGTCTTCAATGCCCGCGTTCGCCCCCTACTGACCTACGGCTGAATCACAGGCATTCATACAAAATTCTCATCTAATGTTATAACGGTTGATTATGTGTTGTTATATTCTTCGGACATGTAACTACTCTATAATAGATTAAACATTGTCAACATTATAAACAGGAAAACCTAAAAAATATAGTGTTGTGTTTTTAACATCAGTACTAACCTGTAATAACTATAAATTTCTTCATGTGTATGTGTTTCTCACATCTACACGGAGAGGTATTTCCTCTCCCCAGACAGAAAGAACTCGTGATTCCTCATTAGTTTAAGTTTTGAGAAGTGTTGAGAGACCTTAGTCTCCCTTACAACTGGTTCACAAACGAGACAGACAACCATTCACTCTCTCACTCACACCTAGGGACATGTTTGGACTTATCATTTAACCTAAGAGTAAAGTTTTTGTTGTGTGGGAGGAGTACTCTGAGAGAACCCACACAAAGAGAAATCCAATGACCAAAAGATACACTGACCCTGACCGAACACTCGTATGATTTCTGATTTTGTGCACTAAACGAAAATGGAAAAAAAAAATAAAAAAACAAGTGCTCACTTTGGATTTATTTATTTTTTGAGACAAGCGCCCTGACCTGGAAGTTCTCTCTGCCCTGCACACGACATGTGGAGGGCTGTTTGTGTACTTGTTTGTGTGTACACAAACTCTCTACACAAGCCATTCCCCTGTTTACCCTGACTGAAAACCAAATCCCAGGGATCCAGTCGTCTAATAATAATAATAATAATAATAATAATAATAATAAT
>NW_013953060.1:119156-124018 GCF_001266775.1 Austrofundulus limnaeus
ATATTTTCATTTGTACTTTCTGAAATTTAGTTTTACAGTTTTTTTGTATTTGAAACATTTAAACCTTTTTAATTTATTTATCTTGTGCCCACAATTGTATTGTATTTATTGAATTTTCTATTTTTGTTATTTATGTTAAACAATATATATTTTTGCGTTGATAAGCCTGAGTGGTCTGTTGTCTGACCTTTGTATTTGTTCAAATAATCATTATGGGCAGGTTACAATATAAAAAATTGTTTGTCATAATCACGTCTTGTGATTATTTGTTTGAGTATTGAGTTTTACTTTTAAAATATAAGTGTATTTAATTTAGTTATAATGTAAATATAATAAAAATTAAACCAAGATTTATAATAATTATCATTTTGATCCTTACAATGGTAATGTCTGACTGGGCCTCGTGTCACTTCATGTTCAATAAATTGGGCCCCGAGGTCAAAAAGGTTAAGAACCCCTGGTCTAATATTTATGTCGTGGACTCATCCACCTCAGATAACCAATAATCACAAACAGTTACTGATTTAACCTGAACAAGCTGAAGGAATTTATTAGTCAGTTAGACACTAATTTAAAAGCACCACAGCATTAGTTTTCCTTTTTCAGGCTTGACTTTTATAATCTATTGTTATGTCTTGATTAAAATAGGTTTAGTTACATGCCCGAAACACCTTGACAACAACACATAATTAACCATTAATAAAAATATTAGATGAGCATTCCTGTTCAGGGTGTCTGCGATTCAGCCGTAGGCCTGCAGTGGGCGTACCAGGCACTGAAGATCCCTGTATATATAGACCGGAACGTCCGGTTTTGGACAGGGCTGCTCTGCTTGCTTCAGCCATTAGCAATAAAGCTTCGCTCAGAACCAGATCTGAGGGTCTAATCTCTTCACATTTTTATCAATTCAATATTTATGTGGTTTTGTCAGGATTTCAATTAACGAACACGAAATATTCGTACAAATCTTTAACTGTCAATGCTTTTAAACATGAAAATCCCAGAATAGCACACATCAGGTTTGTTAAAGCTTGTGATGTTCTAAAGTGTGTTCTAGAAGTGATGCATCGATCAACACGCAAACTAATTCGAATTGATGACTTGACCTCCATCTGGTTTTCAGACACCATGTTATTGGATCAGGATCGGTTTTGGACCTTCAGTGTTTGCCGTGTCTCAGATGTGTGCAGTGTGACTGTCAGTTCTTACTCTGCAGAGCTGTTTTTGTGGTTGTACACAGGAGAGATGCAGGGTGGGAGGAGCAGACAGTCTTTGTCCACACGCAGCTTCTTGTTACACTTGACTGATGATTCTCCGTGGTCCGACTGGGAACACAGAGCACAGATCAGGTAAGAATGAGCCGTAGAATATTTGGGGACAGATACAAAGACAGTTTCAGGATGAAAAGCCCACCTTGTGTTTCCTCTTGTTCTTGTTGTTGTGTTTTTCTGTTGGAACCATCATGCTTACGGCTGCCTGTCTTCTGTGTTTGCCTCCAGTGTCCACTCTCTCCGCCCTCCCACCCAGACCGGGGTTGCTCTGATCTTGCACAGGGGTGTAGTCCGGCGCTCCCAGACCTTGGCCGGTTCTCTCTCTGTCTCTTGCCCTCTCTCTCTCCCCAAAAGCGAATCTGTCCCTGTCCTCTCTGTCCGTCTGCCTCTCCCTGTCCGTTAATCTGTCTCTGTCACCTTGCCTTTCTCTGTCCTTCACTAATTGCTCATTATCTTCCTCCTGTCTCTCCCCTTTTGTAGGTTTCTGCCTCTCCAATCTGTTCTCGTCCCCGGCTCTCTCCCCGGCACCCTGTCCAGGTACCCTGCTGAGGAAGCTCAGATCAATTTTCACCCACAGACTCTGGACCTCGTGGTAGTCTCTCAGGGGGGAGACAGGGACCTCGTGGCCCACGTTGGCAGGAGGCGACATAGACTCTACATTTTTGCTCTGACCTCCTGACCCCCCAGGATCAGGAACAGAGTTTCCAAACGAAGCGCTAACGTTGCTAATGCTCAGGGAGTTACTGTTCCTGCTGCCGCTGTTACCAGTCGTCCCATCTTTCACTAGAAGTCCTGTTCCTGCAAACGTCCCCACACTTCCCACAGAGCCAAGGCATGGGACGAGAGGTGTGTGTGTGCTGGACAAAGTCTGCGTGTCGACGGCGGCGCGTGTCATCTGTGGTGGAAGAGAGGGAATTTTCACAGCCTCCTCAGCGTCCGACTGGCATTCTGACGAGGAAGACGAGGAATCTGTTTCAATGAATTCTCTGGACTTTGGTGTGATTCTAGTGCTGGGGCCTCTGTGTTTCCTCTTGTCCTGATTCAGAAAACACAAACAAAGACAGAAGAGAATTTTAAATAGCTTTAGTCATCAACATGCGTTTTGGCTCTTGTTCCATTTTCCTAAAGAGACACATTATGAAAAATTCTAACTTTGTAAAAAGAGTTGCACATAAGTGAGGCGCAGGCGCTCATGTGCAATCAAAAACAAAGCGTCCTAGATGGAATGTCACAAGGCTCACTTGCGTACCTAAGATTGAACTGGAAACTGTGAAAACAACAGCTAGCAAGGCTCTAGAGTTCGACCAATTTGGCGCAAATACGACCTGAGTTCTTAATAAAAAAAATTCCAGTTGCAATGGTGCAATCAGTTGTTCAAGGAGGACGGTTGGACCCTGCTGTATCAGGACTGTAAATGGACACTACTTTGAACAAATCAAAATAGAGAATTGCATTTCCTGTGAAAATGCTAGTGTGAATGCCTATTGCTGAAAACTTTAGCTGAAAGCTGCAAAAATTGAGCTAAAAATGTTTAATAGCAAAAGTATTGTTGTAAGTTAAACCTGCAAACCTGAAAGAAGCAAAAGAAAAAAAAGAAGCAGAAAATCAGTAAAAAGGAGCAAAAATATAACTGAATTAGCATAAAAAAGCTAAAAGCTCAAATAGCTGAACAAAGAAAAAGCAACTGTGAGAAGCATTAATAACTCAAAATAGCAGAAAGAAGCACAAAAAGTAAAAAATTAACAGAAGAACTAAACATGGGTTTTTACGATGTAAAAACAAGTGTGCATTGCCATGTAGCATGTCATTGCAGCATGGCTTTGCCTGCAGCAGTGGAGTTGCAGAATGAACTGTGCCCAAATTTAAATGTGTTTTCTATACCAGCCTGTCAAGTCAGCAGGTGTTTGTAATGAGGATAATTGTGTGACAATATGAACTTTGGAGAAATGATTTTGTTAAAATTGCAGTAGCTGGGATTGAGCCATGATCTCCCACATGAACGCCCATAGTGTTAACCATGAGACTATAGGAGCTGTGGCCGTAGGTACTCCTAGGGGTAGGTATGTATGTGTGCAGAAAGATCCCCCAGATGGCCCCCAGATGGCCATCAGAGCCACCTCAAAGTGGGTGGGAACTGTTTACCGGAAAAACGCTCATAACGGTCCTTAAACGTCGAGTGAGATGACGAATGGTGATGCGCAGAAGAGCGGAGAGTTTCCGAAGGCTGTACTTGGCCATACAACAGCAACAGAAAGCGGCTATAGCGACACGCAGATGGCATCGACGAGTAAGCTAGCAATATTAGCTTGTTACATGCTTATGACAGCAGTTGCTTTTTCATAGATCTATATAATTTTTAATGACTTGCCAGACTCGTTTTGACTCATCAGAGCAAAACAAATAAGTCGTCAAACCGGGCCGGCCCGATTGGAACCTCGGGCTGGATCCGGCCCTACTATGCTTATGCACAACCGCCGAACCCGGGTTAGAAGACGGGCCGGGCCGGGGCCGGTCCTGCAGTGCGTAAAAGCCTATAAATAGCTACAAATTTCATTCTTCACAATTTTATAGAAACAAGGTATTTGATGCTCTAAGATTTCTTATATTTAGAACCATACTGTGACACAAACTGCTCTGTGATAAATGTAATACAATAATTTATCAAATATGAAGAATAAATAATTTTAAATTATTACATGAGCTGAAACCATCTAAATAATATAATCTTTATGAATGAAATAGTCTTTTAAAAAAGAAACCAGTCAGTAACAAATAAAAAATTGTAGTTTCAAGTTATTTTGTGCTGTGTAAAAGAGCTGCTTGGATTTTGATGCTAGGGAAAGTGTAGAAAGTTGGTTTAACCAAGACCAAAGATCCAGAAGGCCAAACTACAGATGTTGGCCATAGGGGCCATGTGTAGTTTAAAAGACATTTAACCATGAAATGTTCAGTTTGAGATGTTTATATGAAATACACCCATTGGTCAGCCCCTCCGTCACTTAGGTAGTTTACTAAATTTATGCAGAGTCAAAAAAAAAAATTAACTCAAAACTTGGTGGACTGAAGATTGGCATGACGTCCTGACATGTTGCCAGCTGATAGAAGGCATCATAAAACAGAACAGGGCGACGTTTAGATGCCCAGACGCCCTTCTAGATGAATGCATTAAATGAGTTAAAGAAAATATACAGCATTTAGAAATATGAGGACCAAGCAACAATACTAGGTTCTCCCCTGAAAACATGACCAAAAATGGTTTATGCATCCCTGTTTATAAACTGATCTACATCTAACCCTGTACAGACTACATCTAACCCTGTACAAAGACTACATCTAACCATGTATAAAGTCTACATCTAACCAAGTATAAAGACTACATCTAACCCTGTACAAAGACTACATCTAACCCTGTACAAAGACTACATCTAACCCTGTACAAAGACTACATATAACCCTGTACAAAGACTACATCTAACCATGTATAAAGACTACATCTAACCATGTACAAAGACTACATCTAACCCTGTACAAAGACTACATATAACCCTGTACAAAGACTACATCTAACCATGTACAAAGACTACATCTTAC
>NW_013953060.1:125275-140378 GCF_001266775.1 Austrofundulus limnaeus
GACTACATCTAACCCTGTACAAAGACTACATCTAACCCTGTACAAAGACTACATCTAACCCTGTACAAAGACTACATCTAACCCTGTACAAAGACTACATATAACCCTGTACAAAGACCACATCTAACCATGTATAAAGACTACATCTAACCATGTACAAAGACTACATCTAACCATGTACAAAGACTACATCTTACCCAACACAAAGACTGTCTTACCCTGTACAACCACTACATCAAACCCTGTTCAAAGACAGTCTAATCATGTACAAACACTATATCTAACCCTGTATGAAGACCACATCTAACCCTGTACAGATTACTTCTAACCCTGTATAAAGATCACATCTAACCCTGTACAAGCACTATATCTAACCCTGTGTAGATTATATCTAACCCTTTATGAAGACCACATCTAACTCTGTACAGACTATATCTAACCCTGTATAAAAACTATATCTAACCCTATTTAAAGACTATCTAACTCTTACAAAGTCCTACAGCAGACAAACCAATGCTCACAGTGTATGTACAATGTTATGCAAAATAGGCAACACAAGTTGTCAGCTTGTTCTGCTAATCTGTGAAGTGAAATGAAACATTCTTGGTTGTCAGACTGAATGTCACCAGCGCTGGGAGAGAAAAGGCCTCCTGCTTGTCACACGCAAATTAAAAGATGCGCCTCATGTTTCTTATCTCCAATCCATTGTAGTAGCAGAAATGCAGCTTTATCGTATTTCAGATTTGTTTTTCTTTCTATACTGAAAGTTCATCAGGAGATGAGATCAACCTCTGATGGCTGTGTTTTCGACAATATTTGTCTCAGATATTTGGCTGAAGTTAGGGACAAGCGACTGGTTAAATCTGTTTTTTTCTGCAGTTTTTGTGTAATATTATTTGAAGTGAATAACACAAAAATGTTTCAGTGTATGGACTCATGATGCAAATATAAAATCTGACTAACAGTAATCAAGTCTTTAGTTATGGAATAACAGTAAGATAAGGTTGTTTATTTGCTCTTGTGCTCCTGGATCATTCAAGCTGAGAAATTGTCTTTTAACTCTTCAACAACTAACATTTATTTTCTGATTAGGTGTAGAAAGTTTATGATCAATTAATATTTTACCTAATCTAGATCGCTCTTTAAACAAGCCCTGTTCGGTAAAACTGAGTTTAATGCTGACCAGAAAATCTAATGGCTAGTCTCAGTGATGTGCACAGTTCTGCTAATTGGCTAACAGCTAATAGCAAAGCAAGCGTTTTGTTTAGCAGAGTAGTGCTTTCCCTAACTTCCATTAGCGGATCAATTAGCTTTCTCCAAATTTAGTGTGTTTTCACCTGCATTAGACTTCAACTGGAAGGAAATGAAAACATGTGGCATGAAGAATGACCCCTTTTAACTTGACCTCTTGACCCCATAGGTCATGATTCCCTTTCAAACTGAGCTTTGTTCTGAAAAGGTTGTCTTAGAGTCAAATTTTATCCTAGCTTTCATTAATCTGTCCTTGTCTGCAGCTATTGCTGATGTGACAGTCTGTTTTAATCTTTAGTGATTGAAAAGAAAAAATAAGAAAAAAATCATTGATATTTGTTGTGACATGATTTTCCTTTTTAAAGGTATTTTATTTCAAGTCTGTATGGTCATACTATGAACTGGATATTAATCTTAACTGTATTTAATTTTAGCATCCAATGTAAACTGTAATTCTTTTCCTTCTCTCCTGAATGGAAGATAAACACCAGCTGGTTTGACGCCATCCTGCCAGATATGAAAATTAAAATAAAAAATTCTCCCCAATAGAGAATGCTTTTGGTCTTTAGCAACAGTGACCCTGATAATGTTATTTTGACTAGAACTCACAGCTGAATGATGAGTGAGACTGGTAGAAACCAGCTCTGTTGTAATTCTGACAAGAATGGAAACAGTATCATCCTTTCTGTTTCTCCCTATTTCAAGCTACACATGACACAGATTGAGTGACAGTTATCTTTGCCCACTCACATCCTTGTAATCTGGTCAGAACGGTCTTGATACATCTTAATAATCCAGGTAGAAAAATCTAAAAAAGAGTTGAGAATGTCTTCTGGTAAAGTTCTTGTGGAGTTTCAGGTAAACTCAACCTGATAAGCAGTGCTTCCACATGGTGGATAAAACAGGTTTAATGATGACAGTCAACACTGTTGGTTCACATGCAAATGAGGACCCTCACCCTATAGGCTGAAAGAACTTGTCCAGAGGACCTACTTAACTTTTTTTTAGATGTTTAACAGCAAACTGACCGAATTTGAAGCCGATAGGTGAAAATTCCTAGGAGGAGTTTGCAAAAGTTCGACATGAGCGAAATAGGAAATCGGCCAAAATTTGACCTTTGACCCAAAATGGCCGACTTCCTGTTGGTTTTAGGGCATACCTCCAAGAGATTTTTTTTCTTGATTTGGGGAGATCTACCTATGTCTCGAATTTCAGCTCAGTAGGACTTATCATTTCCTCTGTCTCACATTAGGTGGCGCTGTCGAGTCATTTGGCCACGCCCATTAAAGGGTGATTTTAGTGGGAAAATGCCCTAAATCATCCTGGGAGAGTTACTCAGTCTATGCAGTTTCATTCTATGGATTAATGATTCAGAGGCGATACATCAAAGGTAAGATCAATTTTCAAACTTTAGAGCGTGGTGACCTCTGGTGGTCAGGAGGGATAAAAACAGAATTAATGTTTCCTTAATGCACACTGTAAATAGTAGCAACAAAGTCACAGCTGTGACTCGTCAGATGAGGACCTCTTTAAGCTGGTATAAACCGAGGCTCTGCTCCTTAATTTCTTCTCATGTGCAGATTATTTCTTTGCTTGGCATCAGCCTTTGAAAAGCCTGGATAATTTTCACAGTCACCGGATGCTCGATTACCTGCTGGCTGGAGTAGCAAGATACCGCCCTCCTGAGGCTGTGATGAGTGAATCTTGGTAAAGTTATGTTGCTGTTTGCTGGTGAAGAGAGCATTTTTGCCTCCCAGCTTCTTTCTGCGGTACTTTAACCAGCGAAGGTGGTGTTTTTCCTGCACTCTCTCCCAGTTTCAGTTAACTTCGTGTTAGAAGATTTTTGGATTGCACACATGTCAAGTTGTAGGGATTGTCTGTTACTATTGCCTCCGCCAAGGGAGGAGGTAATGTTTTCGGTCGTGTCTGTCTGTGGACAATATTACTCAAAAACTTAAGGACGGATTTCCATGAAATTTTCACCACAAGTGGGTATTGGCCAAAAGAACACACCATTAAATTTAGGTGATGATCCGGATCACGATCCGGACCCAGGAACAGCCAATCAGCTTCAAGGAAGCTGACCGTAGACTTTCAATCACATCGGATCATTCGTAGACGGGTCAACCCCCTGACTGTAGACATCCAATGGGATTGCCTGAAGCAGTGCAGAACACCAATCATGATGCACATGGAAATTAAACTTTAGACCGAATTGTTTTTAAATCAAAAAACTTACTGTTTGAAGTTACTTTAATGTAACAACAGATCATTTTCATAATACATCGGCCTGCGCGTCCTAACAGTTTTGTATTTTGTGTTTATGTTTTTGGAGTTTTTCCCCCCACCTGTATTGGAAAGATAAGCTAGCTAACTCTCCATCCCCCGTTTAGGTCTGTTATCCAACAGATAACACTAAGGTTTTCTTAAACAATTATGTTTATTCTGGTTTTTTATGGCTAAATTTTTCCTTTTTCCGATGCTGTTCCACTCCTTCTGTTGCATGTAATTCATTGCATATTTAGTCATTGTAAAGCACTTGTACACAAACACACATATGACTATAAATGTAATAAAACACACACAAAACAAACTCACACACGAACATACGCCCTTGGCGGAGGTTTGTGCCCTCCGAGTGCTTCTAGTTTACACAGATTTTCCCTCATTTTGCAGGTATATAGATGTGTAGAGTATAGAATCTCGGGTTTTTTCAAGTTTTAAGGATTTTTTTCAAAAACTCCTTTGGAACCAAAGTGAGTTTCTGGTATTTGTGCAACATCAACAGGAGAAAGCAGCAACACGGTTGGACTGAGTGGAAAAACATCAACGCTGCTTCTTTAAAAGCAGATGTTGGGATCTTCTCGTTAGATACATACATCAGAATAAGACTGATGTGTTTAAAAGGAAGTGAAGGGCAAACTGGTTTTGTGTAATACTCATTTCAGTGCCGCTAATTGCTTTCCCTCTTCTTTTTTTTTTTTTTTACAAAAGGTAAAGTTGACCTCCAGTGACTGATAACATCAGCTGCTCTGAGTCTGTTTTCTGCTCAGCGCCGGCTGGCTGGAGATCACTCACAGCTCAGGTCACAGATGTTAGCAGTCTACTCACATTCAGGTAATTAAAGTTGTGCCTTTACAGGCAAATGAAGCTGAATATTTCTCAGGCAAACATGCTCCCTCTTGGTTTAAGACCCATTTATGTCTATATGAAAACCCCTGTGAATTTACCTCAAAACCTACTTATGTACCTATACTGTAGCTGACGCCATTTTTTTACCATCCACACTTACAGTAAATACAAATGTCCTGCCTTGCTGTGTGGTGAGTGGATTCATAGTTTCCCTACCAGGACTACGAGTTGAATCATTAATGAGATGTAGTGAAAATTAAAGTTAAGTTGAAWGGAAAGCTGTCAGGATCACCTCTGACATGTTGGACCTTTGATTCTTCTGATGAACACCTGATTCATCAGTCGTTTTGTAGAGCTGCTGACACTTTGTGTTGATTTAAAGATGAGTATAATTCACTGTCACATGTCAAACTATCTGTATCCTGAAGGCTTTTGATTGACAGTAAATTATTTAAATGTTGCGGTTTAAGGTTTAAAACACATTATTCTGAGTCCTGGGCTTCGTTCTCTGAAGGAAGGCTTATTGATTCAGTATAAGATTTTCAGACAAAAACTGTTTTTTTTTTTTTACAAAACACTGTTTTAATTTGTTTTCTAAAATACCTCTGCAAGCACAACAGCATTTCTAAAAATGTCTCTATCCACATGGAACCACCAAAACTGACCCAGAACACTGCAGAATCTAAGCAGGGCCTGCAGGTAGGTCCAAATGGGTCTTCAACAGAACAATGGGCCTCATGCAAAAAGCGTTGGTACGAACAGATTTGTTAATTTGTGTGTTCGAGTGGTTTAGTACAGTGTTTCCCAAAGTTGGGGTCGGGACCCAAAGTGGGGTTCCGAAACATCAAGGTGGGGTCCTGAAAAGATTTTCTGAATTAATTACATTTTTGCCTTAGTTGTTACAAATGAGTGAGGTTAGTGTATTTAAAGTGGATAAATGTAGTATAAAAATATTGTTACTATGCCCACGTTTTGTTGACCTGATACAAATGTTTATCATCCAAAAATTGTTGGGGGCACAGGTCTCTGCTACTGTTTTTTTGTGGGTCAAAAGCTGAAAAGTTTGGGAACCACTGCACTTTGGTTCCCAAAGTTGGGCTTGAACCCAATTATGGGTCATGAAGCACCTTGGATAATCACCAGAAATCAATTTAAAAGGTAATAAAATAATTACTGATGTAATATTTTCCCTATAACTATTACAAAAACACAAAATAAGTATAAATAAGTATTTATATTTGTGTATAAGCTGTTTATATTGTCAGAAAGCCTGTGTTTTTAGGGTTATTAACGAAGTTCATGTGCTCAGACCAGTAATATTTGGGGTCACAAGTTTTTGCCATGGATATTTTGTGGGTCAGAAGATAAAAAGTTTGGGAACCACTGGTTTAGGAGAACTCGGGGGGTGGACTGGCACATTGATCAGGGCTGTGGTTCTTCTTCTGAATAAATGAAAATTATTTAACACAGTTGTTTCCTCTTTTCTTCCACATAACTTAATTAAAAATATTTGACCAAAGGAAAACCAAAACAGGACTTGAGAGAGATGAATATGATTTAGAGTTTTATTTCTGTGACTGTATAAGACCCACAGGAGACACAACATTAACAGCAGTCGTAATTTGTCCCATTCAGCTTCTTTAATTCCACAGCTGACGCTGCTAAAAATGACAGATTTTCTTTTCTGGATCTCTTAGAGCAGGACTTCAATCTCCGAACCCATAAAGTTCTTTTTACTTTTTGCTGTTATTTTAATGAATGGACACTTCCTGGTATGTGTGACAGGAAGCATAGCCTTATATGGTGTTTGTGTGGTGGTAGATTATACTAACCTCCTCTCCTCGTGCGTGAGCGCCTGATACACATTCATCAGTTCACGCTGCTCATTTATGCACTTTTCCTGAAGATAGAAGAGTTTGTTGAATCTGACGTCACATGTTCGTGCAAACAAAAGCAAGTGAAATTTAGGATAAAAATACGAAAATATTCTTGCATGAGACCCACTGATTCTGTACAAACAGATTAAATCCAAAGAGGCTGAAGGACATCAAAGTCCAAGTTTTAGAGTGAACATCACAAAGTTCTTATCCCAGTGCCACAGAAGGTCTGTGTGGACAAGGCGACCTACAAACCTGACTCGGGTCTGGTCCATCAAACCAAGGAACCCTAGAACCTTTGACCCAATCAGAGAGTTTAAAGACAAAGCTGACAAACACTGAGAAACTTTAGACTTTGAAGGACTAGTATAAAGATTCTCTCTGTCATTATTCAAACATTTAGCAGATAGAAGTTTGTGAATCCTGAGCTGAAACTAAAAGTTTGTTTCTTTTGACATAGTCAGACAAACTGCTAAAATCTGACCGATTTAAGTCTCTAAAGTGAAGGGATTTGTTACAGGTGGTGTTGAGTCGTATTCCAAATGTTTCTAAGTGCTGGACAGCTGCCCTGACGTGTTTGAGCCATAAATTGTTTCCATCAGTTCCAGAGGGAATTTTTATCAAACTTTTCAAAATTCGCAAAAAATTAAATAAATAAAAATTAGAATCTAGACAGTTTCCATCTAGTTTCCCTCTCGACTTGATGCGAATAAACGAGGCTACTCAATGCGTGATTACGTCAGACGAGGCTATGCAATGCGTGATTACATCAGACGAGGCTACGCGACATGTTATTACGTCAGACGAGGCTACGCAACGTGTTATTACGTCAGACGAGGCTACGCGACACGTGATTACATCAGATGAGGCTACGCAATGCGTGATTATGTCAGATGAGGCTACGCAACACGTGATTATGTCAGACGAGGCTACGCAACGCCTTATTACGTCAGACGATGCTATGCAACGCGTGATTACGTCAGACGAGGCTACGCAACGCGAGATTATGTCAGACGAGGCTATGCAACGCGTGATTACGTCAGACGAGGCTACGCAACGTGTGATTACGTCAGACGAGGCTACGCAACGCGTGATTACGTCAGACGAGGCTACGCAACGTGTGATTACGTCAGACGAGGCTACACAATGCATCATTACGTCAGACATTGGCGACAAGCTTTGCGGTACTAAACAGGAAGTGAAACTTGCTAACTAGCAGAGGCTAATCATCTCGGGACAATGGAGCAATTTTTTTCGTGAATGCCTTGCTATTGGGCAAGTTGGAATTATTCTATCTATTCAGCTAGTACAGGCTATGTTTAACGCTGCCAGGAGACATAGGGAAATAAACGCAATGTTAAACTATGCAGCAGAAAGGCACGTGCAACTACGCCGGGTTGAGGCAGGAAAGCGGAAACAGCTGAAGGTCACGTGAGGTAAATATGCGCTACGTCAGAATTTATTCGGCAAACGTGTTTCCATCTCCCGTTTTGCACATTAACTACTTTAAGAATCATCCAAAAACCACCTCAAGCGAGCGTAAAAACTTTTAACAAATTGAGGATTTTTTTTTTTCGAATTTTGCTGTTTCCATCTGACTTTTTTTTGCATTTTTAATACGACACTTCTAAATGCGCATCAAAAAGCCTTGATGGAAACACGGTTATAGATTCAGTTGTCCAAAGAGCCGCCCAACCCCTCCCCCAGACCCCCAAGCCTAACCTGGTTCAGGCTGACAGCAGGAAGCGGTGCTGGGGTTTGCTGCTGCACTGCCGCTGCTGTAGGGGTGGCTGTGGTGTTGGAGCTGGTGGCACTGCGAGGTTCTTTCCTCGGGGCGGTCTTCCCGCTGACAGGTTTGCTCCGTGGCCTCAGGGGGTTCTGGTGGTCTGGGGGAGGGGGCGGCGGCAGCTCCTTGTCTCTGACTGCAGGGCTAGTTGGAGAAAAGAGAGGAAACACTGACAAACAAACGAACAAAGTGTTTGCCTCAGCTTGCTCCCTGTGTAAATGCAGAAAGGAAAAGAAGCTGAATAAAGTAATTGAAAACAGCATGCAATCATCTGAACGTCTTTAAATGTTTGTAATTGAAGATGAATAAAGGAGAGTTATTGTGTTTTCCTAATTGGTCTAAGTAAATCTGACAGCGGGGCCTCACTAACCATGCTTCCAGTAAATGCAGTGAAGGTTTCCAATTTGCTTCCAGTAAAATCTGAGTTTTTTTTCTTTTTCCACACGACAGCTGCCAGAAAGCCCAACATGAGCTAATTTTAAAGATATATAAACAGCTGCTTCAACTAGACTGAGCAGAATATCAACATGTTTATCAACAATCTGAGCTAAAAATCTAGATTATGATGGATACCTTGTATAGTTGGAGGAAACGGAACAAAGATGAGCACATCTTAGACCATTTAAAAGTTAGTGAGAGTGACATCATCACATCGGTATATTAAAGACCTGACAAGCCGCCATTCTTTACTTGTGTTCTCCTTGTGTGCTACAGATGCTTTAGGTTTTATGGTTTTTCCTCAGATCTTCCCAGAATGCACTGCAAACCCAGAACACCATAGATTGGACTTAGTTTTTTAACTGTAGCTCAGAATATTATCTTCAAAACTGGAAGTGAAGAATTGTTTAATTGTCAAACATAAAAGTATTCAGGATTGACCATCATCAGCATTCAGCTGGCTCTGAAAGACCAGAATGAGAGTCTTAGCGGTTAGCGCTTAGCATTTAGTATATTTACGTGTTTAGGAGTTTACTGTTAGTTTCTGCAAATTTTTTATGTTTAGCATAGGGCTGGGCAGTATGACCTCAAGTTCATATCACGGTATAAATTGAATCCCTTTACGGTAACTGTATATATCGCAGTAGAAAATGATCATAAAAAGTAAAAATAATGTAATTTTTAGAGCATTTTTTTGCAGAAATCTCTAATCATAATCAAACCCAGCATTTTTGCTGTAGTGCAAATGAACATATCAGAAGTACAAAAAATGTTTTATACATATTGCAGAACGGTTTCAACAACAAACAAAAACATTTCTTAAATTTTCAACAATATCAAAATAAAGTGGATGTTATAACCAGTACTTCAAGTAAAATTAGTCATTTAGACATTAAAATTTCAATGTTGCCTAACATGTTATAGTGTGACATCTTTTTTTATCATCTCTGTATGTCACAAAAAACTATTTGTTTGTCCAACAACTTGGGTGTGAAAAACTATAGTTGTTGAAGCTTCACTCTGTGCGACGTGCAGCGTGCGGGGGGGGGGGTGATCCCGATGTAACTTTTCCACAGTGGGAGGGGGAAATTTTGAGGACTTATTCTCTCTATACGTGTTTAAAAACCATAAATGTCTTCATTTATTTTCAGAATATTTTGAACTCCTCCTCCTTCAGTTGTCTCTGCACTGGCAGCCCTGTTCACATAGGTGTGATGACGTAATGACGATATGACGGTAGAGGGTAAATTTCTACCATAGGCCAACTTTACCATTTCTACCGTCTACCTCATATACCACACAACCCTAGTTTAGCAGTTAGCTCATTTTTACTTGTTTAGCTTTTTAGTTTTAGCCTTCTTTATTTTAAACTTTAATTGTTTACTACAGAGCCCACTAAGGGTCAGTGGGAGAAAAAAAACAGCCGCTGGAAATCTGTGCTCACGGATTACTAAACCGTGAGCACAGATTACTAAACTGTAAGCACAGATTACTAAACGTGAGCACAGATTACTAAACCGTGAGCACAGATTACTAAACNCGTGAGCACAGATTACTAAACCGTGAGCACAGATTACTAAACTGTGAGCACAGATTATTAAACGTGAGCACAGATTACTAAACCGTGACCACAGATTACTAAACCGTGAGTACAGATTACTAAAAGCGTGCACAGATTACCAAACGTGAGCACAGATTACTAAACCGTGAGCACAGATTACTAAACTGTGAGCACAGATTACTAAACCTTGAGCACAGATTACTAAACCTTGAGCACAGATTACTAAACGTGAGCACAGATCACTAAATGTGAGCGCAGATTACTAAACCGTGAGCACAGATTACTAAATCGTGAGCACAGATTACTAAATTGTGAGCACAGATTACTAAACGTGAGCACAGATTACTAAACGTGAGCACAGATTACTAAACTGTGAGCACAGATTACTAAACGTGAGCACAGATTACTAAACTGTGAGCACAGATTACTAAACGTGAGCACAGATTACTAAACCATGTGCACAGATTACTTATCCGTGCTCACAGTTTAGTAATCCGTGCGCACGGTTCTAGTAATCTGTGCACACAGTTTAGTAATCTGTGCACACAGTTTAGCAATCCGTGCACACAGTTTAGTATTCCATGCACACGGTCTAGTAATCTGTACACACAGTTTAGTAATCTGTGCACACGGTTTAGTAATCTGTGTTCACAGTTTAGTAATCCGTTCTCACAGTTTAGTAATCCGTGCNTCCGTGCACACAGTTTAGTAATCCGTGCACACAGTTTAGTATTCCGTGCACACAGTTTAGTAATCCGTGCACACAGTTTAGCAATCCGTGCACACAGTTTAGTATTCCATGCACACGGATTTCCAGTGGCTGTTTGTTTTTTCATCCACTGACGCTTGGCGGGCACCGTAGTTTAGTATTAGCTTCTGCTATCTTTTTACACATTTAATGGTTAGTGTTTAGTCGTAAGTATTTCTTTATTATTATTTTTTTTTTACTTATTTTGTGTTAGCTTCTGCTAATGTTTTTACCATGTTTAGCAGTTTAGCAAAAGCAAAGTTATGATATATTTTTAGTTACTGGTAGCAGTTTATGAGTTGATTATGAGATAATTTTTTTTCCAATTTAGGTCATTACAACGCTCTGTTAGAAGTTTGGCCAGTAGTATTGTTCAAGATAAAGCTAAACTTGAGTTGTTTCTGTTATGCTCACACACATATTTAGATTTGTCCCTTTAAACACGAGCAGTATAATTTTCTGCAAGTGAAAGTTCGTCTGTAGCTGCTGGAACATGTGTTGCTTCTAAAACCGAGAGGAGGTTTGTTTGGACTGAAAGTGTTTTTTGACTTGATCATTTTATTCATGACTACAGTGTGTCCAAAGGCACAAACTGCTGAGTCATTGCTAATGAAAGGAAACACTAGGTAGAAGGATTATGTGTGGAACAAACACAGCTGTGGGTTCAGCTCTTCTTCTCTTTACCTGTGTTGGTTTGTTCGACTCCATGTTTGGGTCGAATTTTCCTCCCCACTGTTCGACCTCTCCGCCCGTCGAGGCTGTTTTTTCCCAGTGGTGCTCCTCCTCGGGGTCGTGACCTCCTGCCCCGACAGCAGGCCTGGTGACAGCCTCGTCTTTGACCTCTGACCCTCCCCAGAGGTCTTCTGGCTGAGCTTGACTTTGGCTTTCTCTCTACCTGAGCTGCATGAAATGAAAGTTTTACAGATAAACCTCATGTCTGCTGCAGATTTGTCCAGGTAATTGTCTGAACACCTACCACAAGGTTGTCCTCGTGTCTTTGAGCTCTCCTGCAGGTACAGCTGGATCAGGTGTACCGCTGGACCCACAGGGTTTGGTCTTGGCAGCTGCCCCAACTCCTGGTGCTTCAGTCCCTGGAGAGAAAGTCTGCTGATCCTGGCTGACAGAGCCTTAACAGATTTAACCAGAATGAGTTATTCTAATCAAACTAAAATGTGGTCATTAAGTTCGATTTTAGTGTTTTGTTTTCACTGACCTGTGTCATTGTGCTCTGGTTGTGCAGGAACCAGGGGTTTGGTCTGGGTTTGGACCTTATTCAACCAGCTGTCCAGCTGCCACTTGTTGGTGGAGGCGGGCTCAGGCTGGAGGAGGACCGGAACAACTTCATTAATATTTCAGCTCGTAGAATCTGGAGAGCCTATATTTTATCAGGATGCTTTTTTCCAGGGACACCATCAAACATAAAGAGCTCAAAGACAACTCAAAAAGTCCAGCATCCACCATTTTCATTTTACATATTCAGTGAAACATGACAGAAATAAATGAATACCTTTGTGCTGTGAAAAACGTAACACAAACTAGCTTTATGAATATAGTTTTTGAACTAATTTCAACCTGTTTCAGTCTCAGCTTTGGAAATAACCGTTCACTTCTTGTCCTGTTGTGTCTACCTACTGTACAGCACTTTGGTTGGCCTTGTGCCGTTTAAAGTGCTTTATAAATAAAAGTGGTATGGTATGGTATGGTGTGGTGTGGTATGGTATGGTATGGTATGGTATGGTATGGTATGGTATGGTATGGTATGGTATGGTATGGTATGGTATGGTATGGTATGGTACTTCTATATGAGGTGCAACGTCACGACAGGAACCTGATCAAGTGAGGCCACCAGATTTTAATTGTGCAAGGCTGAAAGCAGTTGCAAAGATTGACTGTCTCATAGAAAATGCTCCCCTACAAACAAACAAACAAGCAAACAAACAAACCCCCACTTCCTTTCTGTCTGAAGGGCTGTTTACACCACGCAGATTAGGTGTGAACATAGGGAATGGAGAGGGTGATAGATTTACATGTAAGAGATGGACTTTAATGCTATCACCTTTATGTCCTAAACAACATGCATATCAGGCAGGTCTTTCTACAGAAACACCTTACATGATGTTGTTTTGAGAATAGAACGCAGCCTGGCATGTGGACAATATGCGCTTGGCTGCTTTTTGGACATACAGGGGGCATTTGACAATGTACCTGTAGAAGCTATTGAGAGAGCACTTGCCAACAAAGGCATGGATGAGACAACTACAAATTAGTTTGTTTTCATGCTTCGGACAAGGAAAGCATCTTCAACTCTGGGGGACTGTTGGATAACCGTAAACCTCAGACGGGGCTGTTTACAGGGAGGAGTAATCTCGCCGCTGTGTTGGCTCCTGGTTGTTGACAGCTTACTAAATGAGTTGAATGGATCTAGACTCCATACACAGGGGTATGCAGATGACCTGGTCATACTTATAGAAGGCTTCTGCCTGGGTACTGTATGTAACCTAATGCAGAGGGGATGACAGGAAGTTCTTGCTCTCAGCACCATCTGGTTACTAGTGTGTCCAGTACTAGTGTATCCAGATGTGTAGAGCTCTCCCTGTCAGAGTCAGTTAAATTCTTGGGTGTCTATCTAGACAGGAAGCTTAACTGAAAAAGACACATAAATAAAAACTGTAAGAAGGCAGCAATGTGCCTACACCAGTGCCATAGAATTGAAGGTGGTTGTTGGGGTGCTACCCCAAAGGTTATCAGATGGATCTACACAGCCATAGTCTGCCCCCAAGCTATGCTATGCTGCTTTATTGTGGTGGGTTCCAGTCCAAGTTGGGGTGGCAAGAGTGATGCTCACCCACGCGCAACGAATGGCCTGCCTGAGCATCACAGATTCTATCAGAACAACACCCATGGCAGTCATGGAAGCCCTACTGGACCTGGCTCCACTAGATTTACATATCTTAGGGGAGGCTGCATCCAGTGCAGTAAGGCTACGCCAGTCAGATAGGTTTTTTCCACCTACTAGACTCACAGCACACTAGGATCTGGAACTGGACAGTTGCTGCTGTTCCATTAACTGCAGTAAAAACAACTTTGAGCTAAGTTCTAAGACAGATTGAAGATATGTCAGCGTGGAGTAACTTGTAACTTCTCTATGGTGGACCTGTCTCCCAACTACTTCTACTGTTTTATAGATGGATCCCTTCTGAAGGGGCCAGTAGGTGCATGGGTGCTGATTTTGCACAATCACAGTGAGCGAGTACATTCACTAGGTGGTTTTGCAACTCTATCTCAAGCTGAGATTCAATTAAATTCAAATTCAAAAATACTTTATTGATCCTAGAGAGAAATTTGGTATCTGATATCTGCAATATAGATATCTGCAATCCACCAGTGTGTGGCATCTCTCAAAGACCTTCACAGAAGGAAGGAAATATTCATTCTTACTAGAGTTGCATGATATTAGGAAAACCTGTGAAGTGCGATAACAGTGCTTAATATTGCGATGATGATACAGTATGACTTGCGATAAATCAACAAATATGAATGTATGCACTGCTAATATCTTTCTGCTCCGGGTTCAAAGCCCCAAAAAATAAACGAAAAGAAACTAATCATTTCCATTCCAGCCTGATTTTTTTTAAATTGACCAAATTCATTGAAGGGCTCTATTTGATTGGTGAAATATTTCAAGTTTCCATCTGAATGACAAAACGCATGAACGCAAACTTTTGAGTAAACCATTTATTGCAGTTTACGCAATTGTTGCGATATGCACAGATACTGATATTGCACAGGCTATTATTGCGATGATGATAAATTTTTGATATATTGTGCAGCCCTAATCCTAACAGTTAGCCATGCTCTATTAAAGCTATTAAAGCTCTCCAAGGGCCACACTTTACATAATTACTAGGTTGGGAGTGTGCCGAAGCAGCAGCCAACTGGGGAGAGACAACAGTGTTATTGTTAAATGGGTACCAGGACATACTGGCATTAATGGTCACAAAAGAGCTGACTACCTTGAAAAAGCTGGCAGTCAGGCTCACTTTAAAGGACCAGAGCCTGTTGTAGATACCTCAGCAACAGTCTGTAGTGCCCCTTTTCCACTAGTGCCACTTAGTCTAGTGTCGGTACGGTTCGGTACGGTTCCAAGCTATTTCCATTAGGCCAGATTCATGGAACCGGCCCTTTTTTAGTACCTACTTCGTTGTGGTTCCAAGTGGTCCCAGTCGACACAAAAATGTGACATCAGAACACCGTTCATCACTGATTGGCTAGGGGGTGGAGTCACTGGTTGAGTCTGAGCTGCCTTTACA
>NW_013953060.1:141111-143417 GCF_001266775.1 Austrofundulus limnaeus
CAGTGGAGTCTCTCTGATTGGTTGACGCTGCGCGTCGAGCTGCAAAAGTTCAGATTTCCCAACTTCAGCGATTTGGACGATTTGCTCAGATCGTCCAAATCGTTCAAATCGCGCTGCTCTAATCGCGCTTGAGGCGCCGCAGAACTTCCCGACGTTGCTTGAAGCGCCTCCACCATAGACTTTGCATGTAAACCTGCTGCTCCTGACGCTGAAATCGCGTTTGGTGTGAACGCACCATAAGTGGGACTAGTGGAAAAGGGGCATAGGACTGCCCTAATGGCCTGGATAAGACGTCAACACTCAATCTGCTGGAGGTAGATGACTGACTGTAGACAGGCATGGGAACTGATTAACTGCCCAAATTTTAGGTTTTGGAAAGCTCTCATCACCCTCACAAGGAAAACTCTAAGTACACTGGTTGGAGTCCTAACTGGGCACGATCTGATCAACTGCCACAAAATGGTGATGGGACTCCATGGCAATGGTCTGTGTGAGGTCTTTGGCATTAAATTAGAGATCTCTTTGTACTACTTAGGCCACTGTCTGGCTCTTACAAGGCCATAACTCATATGGGTTCTTTATCCATCCCCACTCATCATAATAATAACCATACACACACGACCAATGTTTTTTTTTTTTTGTCTGAACTAATAACACTTACACTAAAGCTTAGTTTATGCTTCAACAAGACGTGAGACAACAGATTTATCTTTGTGTCAATTTGGACGTCTTTGTCTCACTGAGTGTTTATAGTCAGTAGAAGCTGTGAGACTAGATCATCGTAACTCCTCCCTCTGCTTAGCAGACGTCATGTACATTTAAGCATGTAAACAGAACTTCCTCACAGCCTCAGCGAGCGGATCCTCAAAGCTGTCCATTCTGTTACTTTAACAACCAGATGCTGGGATAAGACCATTTTCAGTGAAATGACATGCAAATTAAGCTCTTTCATGTACTTTTTGTATCTGCTCTGTGTACATTTTCACCAAAGACAACACACACCTCATCTAATAACACCCTCACTCAACACTTATCACAGTTTGGATCAAAATACAATATTTTAAAGTGACAATACAAGTTTACCTTGTCCTATCTGGCAACCCTGCCTGGCACAGAGCTACAGTGGTTTCATGTAAACATTTTTTGTATATTTTCCACAATAAACATTAGAAAAAAAACAACTAATATTTCCAGAGATCAAACAGGAAGTGGGAGATTCAATTATTTGTTTTTAAAGAAGAAAGAGAGGGAAAGGACCGAGTGCCAGACTCCTGCCTGTGTTGGTCCCTGGTGTGACATTATCAGCCCTGATCAGCTGTGACTCCATGTGTTTCTGTGACTGGTTGGTTTGTTTAAGTTTTTTTAAGCACTTTAATAACCGAAATGCAAATAATGAAAACAGAAAACCCAAAATAAACAACCATCAAACTCTACCACAGCGATTAACCTTTAAGATCTCCTGGGACTATAATGGGGGGTGCTTTGAAATGATGAAACTAAGTCATCTCCCCACCCAGAAATTAATGAATGAATTAAAAGAATCCTTAAAAACGAATAAAAGTGAAATGTGCAAGTGTTTCTGTGTTGTGAACTGCATCACAGCCACTCTGTGTCATGTGTTGTTTCTGTGAAATCTGCTCCAGATATTCTTCTTCTGCATCTTTTTCATTTTTCACCTTTTCCATGGTGCGTTCTCCTGCATCAGCCATTGAAACCAGGCATCACTGAGCCATTAAAATAATGTGATAACTGATGTTGTAATGTTGTCCTCTGCAGTCGGATTTTATGACTCTCAGAAAACCGCTGAGGGACGGTGGCAGAATGTACAGACTGTCAGAGTCAGAGTGAAGTAACTAGTGGTGAACGAGGGAGGATTAAAGAGGGCAGAGAAAGTCCATCTGGCTCCTCAGATTGGAAACGGGGGACTCGTGTCGTATTTTTATTGTTGAATCGTTGAACTGGAGTTTTGCCACAAAGGATAAAGTTTTGTCTAAACTTTTTTTGACATGTTAGTTGACAAAAAATAGCATTTAAAACAAAATAAATTAATTAATTAAAAACTAATTAACATCTTATCTGTTATAGAAAACTCAGTTTAGAGAAATTGAGTTCAGTTCTGATCTGATTGAAAAGCTAATAGCTGGTCTGAGTGAGACCAGGACCTAAGTGGATTTAATTTATCTAAAATCTAAAAGCATTTCTTTGCATTATCATTTTTGACTGATACATTATTTTTTTGGATTAGGAATAGTGAATTTTCTGTATTGTTGCACCCCTAATAAATAAATATATATGTGTGTATATGT
>NW_013953060.1:145893-147711 GCF_001266775.1 Austrofundulus limnaeus
GCATTGTGGGAAATCAGAACCGTGACCTAAAGCAACAGTCAGCAGGATGTATACCTTCACAATAAGTGTGTTTATTTGGGAGGGGTGCTGTTGGATAGATCACGTGTGTTGTGATTCATTGACAGCCATACCTTCTGCTGTTCAAGATAATGATAACTGGTAGATAATTAGTTATTAGCCGCACCGCATTTTAATTTTTGAAAGTGCAAATCCGCCAATTAATTACAAAATTTAGTAAGACCGCTAAAGCGTAAATGAAATATTTAGGTCTGCAATTAGCGGATTTATGCTTTAGTGGGCTGGTGCCCACAAGTGGGTATTTCATATCACTGCTCTCACTTCTGAGTACACAGCTTAGTGGCTGGCAGCAGCCCCCCCCCCCCCCCCATTGACTACAGTGGCGAGCTGAAGAACATGGCCGAACGTAGCGAGAAACATCTTGAAGAGGTCCTTCAGGCAGTGTTGGATCAAATCAGCACACACATGGATGAAAAGGGAGATGAAGATGAAGAGGACAAAAACGGAGACATTCTTGCCATAGCACAACCCAAGTCAACTGACCAAACCAAACCCAACCATTAATCAATTGATCAACCAGACATCTGACTAACTAACCAATCAAATGATCAATGAATCAACCAACCAAAGAACTATTGAACAACCAATTTTCATTTATTTTGATTGAACCATTTTTTGTAAGACATAAAAACTAATTTTGAACCAAAAGCCCATTAAAAAAATAAGAACTTCCATTTTTAGCTCATCTGTCATTTGTTTTGTGATGACCTCACTTTGTTTCAAGTTTTTCACTATTGCTAAAGCACATTTTACGTAACCTTCCTGTTTCCGCAAAACTCTAAACATAAAACACTTTTCTTGAGCTACGTACACAAAACCTCAAATTCTCTTCTCAAAAGCCAAACCATCACACCAAAACAGTTGCTCACATGCTGCAAAACTACAAACACTACTGCACATCATTCACACTACAACAGAACAACTGAAAACACAATGTTCAGGGTGAATTGTAACAAAGTGAAGATTCAACTCAATCTGCTGACTTCTTTAGATTAATTGTTTTTTTCTACTGAGACTTGAGACCACGTTTGTTGTGACTTGTATAAATAAACTGAATTAAATTGTACAGTTGTATTTTCATTCTGAAACTACATGATAATCACTGGGCGGCGTCATGTTGTTGAGCTGGGTCGGATCTTCAAGAATCCAGTCTATGGTGGTCAAGCTGACATTGTCAGCAATGACACTCTCATTGTTTCCTGAATCATATCTACAGTTCTCAGCACTGTTGTAAATATCTGCCGTGAACAATGATGTGGTCAATGACTGTTGCATTCATCTTGCCCATATTGATGGTGAATGATCACCCCCCCCACCCCACCTCTTCCTGCATAGCCTGCTCCTCTCCCGCTTCTGATTCAAACTCATCTTCCTCTTCCTCCGTCCATTGTTTGGAACCTTCATCAAACTGTGCAGTCTGAACTGGTCTTTATGGGTGTGGGCACATCATCTGTGACAAATGTCTTAAATTTTGAGTTGTTGCGTTGAATGAGAAGACAGGTATGTTCATTTCTGTTGAACAGTGGTAAACCCTAACCCAAAACAGGGGTTCTCAAGCCATTTGGGTCTGGGGACCCCTTACAAGGGTAAAAAAAAAAAAAAAAATCCTGGGACCCCCTCATAAAACCCAATGCTTTTTTTAAAAGATGATTGTCATTTCAACCCCTCAATGCCGTGGGTATATACAGTATACTGTATGTATGTATGTATGTATATGTATGTATATGTATGTATGTATAT
>NW_013953060.1:148944-150385 GCF_001266775.1 Austrofundulus limnaeus
CTCCGGAGGACCCGGCCTGTCATTTTGGACACAGCGAATGTCAACAGATTTTTGGAGGGCGTTACCAACAGAGCTCATTAACATAAACAGCTCTTCTGAACAGAAGTCAGAGCAGGCAGAACTAGAAAATGGGAAATTTTATTATCTGAGAATTATTTTGTGCATTAAATTGAATGAACATGGTCTGGATAGCCCACAGACATACCATAAACATTTCTAGGACCCATAATTGGTCTCCTTTAACAGCTGAGGGTGAAAGCTGTCACACATTATTTTTCATATATGTGTGATACTAACCCACCAGGCGACAATTTATTGACAATATATGAACCCAAATCCAGCTGTGGAATGTCAATGATAAGTCCAACATGGCAACATGTGACTCATGTTGTCTGTTGAAGAATATTCATGGGTTGACTCTATTATTTTAGTGCTTTATTGGCTAAATTTTCAGTGTATTAGTGCTTTAGAATTAGGGGACCTAAATATTTGAGTTAGTGTTTTAGAGATAGTGGAACTAATTTTTACATTAGTGCTGCCCACCTCTGGTGTTGAAGTATTACTGACTGTGTTTTAGCAAGACAAAATGTGTTTAGAGCTATGAGAAAGTGAGATTGGAGTTTGTGAATTGTGTTTATAGTTTTGGCAAATGTTTTATTAAATGTGTTTGTGAAACTGGTCATTTTGGTTTAGAGAACTGGGTTTTGTTTTTTAGTAATAGTGAAAAACTGTATAACTGTAGAGTTTGAAACGTCTCCAAAATGCTCACCTTGATCTTGATGAATTATTCGTGAATTGAACAAATGTGACTGGTGTGTGTGGTAACAAGCCTGCTTTCTTCACTGCAGTTAAATGAAGCCCTGCCATCTTGCCTGATTCCTCCTGACAGTTAGTCTCAGTCAGTGTTTGAGTTATTTACAAAACCTGCTGAGTCGTGTCTTTCTCTCCTCATTCTTCTGTCTCATCTGGCTTTGGTGCTTGACATTTGTTTGCCTTTCTTATAAAATGGCTGGAGGACAGCTGAATACCTTAGGTGATAATGCTGGTGGAGAAAAACAGAAGTAGAAAAAGTAAAGATGCTGCTGTTTTAATGATCATAATTGTAGGAACATTTAAAATGAATAATTAAAGTATTTCATCTGTTTATCAGAAGCATTAAATGTTATAGTGCTATATTAAAATTTACTGCTACCACAAATGAGTTTGTGTTTCGACCAGCTATTAGACAGGTAGATTAAGCTAGATAACTAAAGTCACAATTAAGCAAGACAGCTGAAAGTAACATGTTGCTATAAAACAGGAGGTCACACTCAGCTCCTCAAGAAGACCCATTAAAAAGCTCAACATCTATACAGATGGTCACTTCATGCTGCTGGCATTGCATTACAGCGGGTAAAATAAGTATTGAACACGTCACCATTTTTCTCAGTAAATATATTAC
>NW_013953060.1:152170-153565 GCF_001266775.1 Austrofundulus limnaeus
GGTGAACACTACACACACTGTGATATCGGGCCAAAATAAATCAAACATGTTGAATATCCCTGATTTGAGGTCGGAGCGTCCCGACATCCTTCCGAGCCAACTAGATCACTCTTAACTCACCACCCACGGCAGGACTATCTGCTCAGATTATCTTTAGAGCCATCACGATAATCTGGACTTCCTTAAGATTGTCGGAAGGGCAAAAATCAGCCTGATTTTCTTGTGGTGTGACGCCGGCCTTATCCAACATAAGTGGTGGCAGGATGGAGTTGGACATGGGTCAACAGATCAGTCTCATTCATTCTTTTGTGCTGAAGGAGTGAAGATCATAACTCTTTACTAATTCATCTACATTCCAACCCTTAACTATAGTCATGGGGAATGGATCCTGACCAGAACATGAGATCCTGGCTGCAGGATCGGATTGGTTTTTAATTGACTGAGTTGTGATACATCTTCTCACCACTAGTAGCAGTAGTGCACCATTCAGATGTTTAACAACTTTTTAATCCACAGAAGAAGAACCATAGCCTGCTGCTAACAAACGTAGAGAAACGGAAACATATTTTAAACGAAAAGTTGAAGGTAAAAAATGAAGCAAACCTACCAAAAAACCAGAATTGTTTGTAAGTATAATACAAACTTTATTAAACATGGTTATTAGCCATAGGACAAGCTATCCACAAAAGGGTAGAGGAAAACACCTTTTTATCAGACAGAACTTTTCTTTCAGAGGCTCAGTTTGACAAATTGAACATCTGTGAAAAGCTTTTTTATCGCCAGGCTGAAAAAACCAAAACAAATCCATCAGAGAGATAAAAGGAACATTAAGAGGCCAAACAAGTCATAGTAGATTTACAGAAAATGAATGTAATTTAGTGCTTAAAAACATTCAAATATCCTGGAAGGAAAGCAGAACAGCTAGTTCAATGAAAACATAAATACATTTTTATTAACTGAATGTTTTATAAAGACAGGACCTCGTGAAAGAAACTGGTGAGGTTTAACACACAGTGAAAACTACCTAAACCACAATAATGTTTTTCTCTTAGTTTGACTGTTAGCAAAATATCTCATGAACCATTTTACTGAAGCTCTCTCTCTACAGCTGGTTACCATTTGGAGCAAACTTATGAAAACATCACAATATCACACGGTTGAGTCCCCAAAACTGGCACAAAACGTGGGCGGGGAAGGTAAAGCACCCGCACCAAGGAGGTTCTACAGAACAGCTGGAGTGTGCAGAAACCATGTGACCCTGTGATCGGCTGGTGAAGCTAACGGCTAACGCTAAATGGTCGAGTCTGGATTTCCCATTACTGTACATGTTGACAACAGAGCAGAAAAAAAGGACTGATGATGAAGAAATCATTAAAACTATTAATAATAATATTA
>NW_013953060.1:156670-162074 GCF_001266775.1 Austrofundulus limnaeus
GCTGAGTGCAGTTCTGTAAAAATAAATAAACAATTATAAACAGCAATAATAAAATAGCTGACATTTAGCATATTATGTTTTATGTTGAGTTGTTTCTTGCTGACAGCATTTTGTTTTGAGTCACTTTTTGCTTATTTGATTCCTGATTAATCAATAGTCACTCAGGTCTGTTTATTTTCAGGAACTTCCTGATGAAATGACAACGCTATGACTGGGTTTAATATCAACAATGCACAAACTAAAACATCACAATATTATTATTATAGTATTAAAACAGAATATATAATTGTGTCTATTTAAAACACTCAGTGGGATACAAACGATTTTATGCAAAATTCACCTTTTTTACATGTTTTTATGCTTTCATTTGGGTCTGTGCTGCTCCCAGAAACAGTCCAAGCACCAAAAAAAAGTTCCTAGTTGTTTTTTGACAATATATAAATGTTTTTTTTAATGTCAGCAAATAAGCTGTTTCAAAAATCTGAAGATTGTTACATCACAATCCTGGTGATCTGGTAATGCCAAGGTGAGCCCAGCCCGACTCCGCCCAGTTCTTCACAGGACGACCACGTTAGTTCTGCTGTTTTTACAACAGTCTTAGTGAACAGAGATGCGTGGCTTAATTTTATTTTTGATGGTCATGTTCTAGCAATGTTGCCAATGAAAGCTGTAGTTTGTGTAAATATTTTCACCATGGAGTACTGTGGAAACTACCACCAGCAGGATTTACCCAAAGACTTTCAGCAGAAAGGAAACTTCTGTCCCTACTGTACAAATCCGCACATGATTGTGGTCAGTGATGTGTGTTTAGTGTTGCTGTTCAACATGAATATAATTTGTCATTTAGCACATTTTTTATGAACACGCTGCCATGATCGACTACTGAGGAGGTGGGCCGCTTCACATACAAGTAGCCCATCAAATTAAAGCCCAGACTCTGCTCTTTCCAATGATATAAGTGTCACAGCTCTACGTGAAAAATTCACAGAAAAGCAGCCAAGGAATAGTGAAAAAGGCTAAATTCTGGAACCATAAACACAAACGTCTTTCCTTTGTTTTTATGTCTTTAATCCACTTTGGAGTGATTTTTTTCACTTGGCTGGACCTGTACGTCTCCTGTGTTAATGTTGGTACATGTAATATGCTAATTCTGGACTGTGGAGATCATTAAGTGTCGTTGTGGGTGAAAAAATATTTTACTAACACTGTGTTGACCGCGAACCAGAAGTGGTCGGAGTGGCACCAAGTGCTGGACCGGATGTCCGTGGCATATAGGCTATTTATTTTTACTTAGTCAAATTCAGGTTATTTCTGTGACCATTGCGTGTTTTTCTTTCATTAAACGAGGAGTACCAACAGTTTTGTCCATGTGTAGAAAAAAAAACAGCAGCAGAGAGTTAAATATTCTAAATACATAACACTTTCCAGCCTCTCCCCTGGCCAACCACCACTGACCCCTGCTGGAGAGGATGTACTGTTTGTCTAAATAGAAACAAGACAGAATTTAACCAAAGTGTGCAAGAGGCTGCACAGCTTCAGCTGGTTCTGTTGGTTCCACTGGGACTGCAGCAGTAGACAGACAGACCTGCTTTGTTCCTCACAGTGTTTAAAGACAGTTTTGATGTGGGGCTGAAGAGACGAGCGTCCTGCAGCAGGGCAGACTCATTAGTGTTATTGATTTCAGTCTAAAACAGCCAGACTGTGGTGCAGCTACAGTAGACCACTCTTCATCCAACAAATGTTAGTTAAGTCAGGAACAAAGTTTGTGTTATTCTGAGCAGCAGGACTCAGGGTTTCACCAAACCACAGAACCAAAACAGTGAACCATTTGAAAAAATTCTATTGAATCGTATTTCTTCTTCTTGTTTTCTGCTAAAATTTACTGATGATGAAATGATTTCCCCCCACGTTATTAATATAAATTAATGTAAGCAAATGTGAGCCAAAGTTGTGAATCAGGGCCCCAACGATACCCAACACAAATAGGGAAAGAGGGACAAAAACAAGGGGACTTTGAGCCCCGCTTGCATTCACTACATACATATAACGACACCAAATAACCACAGCCAAAGCATCCAAACCAATAAGTCAGGTGATGGGGCACATGACCCTCTATGAACAATAGATAATCAAGCCTGTTGTTAGTCGATGACCCTCTTTTGCATGTGACTAACCTGTTTGTCCATGTAGAGGCAGTGCTTATAAGGCTGAGTTCACCTGAAACTCTTCAGACTGAAGAAGTCTCTTGGAGGAGAGACGAAACGTTTTACTAAAGAAGAACCATCCAGAGGACCTGCTTATTTTTTCTTTTTGGTTTTTTCTACTTGGATTACTGAGATGCATCAGGACATTAATTAATGTAATTCCTAGGAAACATCCTGAACACTGCACACTATCAAACTCAGTTACTAACATTTACGTAGGGGTCCACTAATACTGGACCTTGGTCCAAATCAGTACCAGAATGTACCTGCTTACTTTCACCCCTGGATACATGATGATGGCTCTAACAAAAAGACAGGAGGAGGAACTGGAAGTGGAGATGAAGATAAGTGTCTCACTGGGGACGACCAAAATAAACAGTCTATCAGCTCAGGTGGAGCTGTTCTGGAGACCAAAGTTAGAGATAAACAACATGGAGAATATGGAGCAGCGTATTCTGATGTAATCAGTCCATTAAATGGATGTTGTTAGCGATAGTCCCATAGAATGGCTTCAGTCTGTCCCGACTGTGCCCCCTAGTGGGTTAATACTGTATATCAATGACACTGAATGTGTAAATAACCAAACATATTAATATTTTGTCCAGGGCGGGGGGTGGGTGGCATGGTTTTCTTGCTGGCCATGCCTGGTCTCGATCCTGGCTCTCCCGCTCTCTGGTCTAGCACTCAACCCATTGTCCTACAACAATGGCTACTTTATCGAAGGTCATGACGATTTTATCTAAAATTAACCTTAGTGGCTTTATGCCTCATACTAACCAGCTGGTTCTGACGTTATCAGTCCATTCTATGGGACGGAGAACCCACTAGGAGCCACAGTTGGGACAAAATGGTTCTTGACGAGAGCCTCTTGTTTTCCTCCTCTGGTCTCTGTTTAATGGCGGATGAAATAAAGGAAGTGGCTTTTCTTTATTTACTGAGAGCAAGAGCACATTGCGCTCACCAGACAGACGATAGACATTTTTTTCTACATCGTTGGAACCAATTTCCGGGCTTTAGTCCCCACGATGCACATTCGGTCCCCATGGGTACGGACGCTAATTTCGGGTGGGGGTTAGGTGTAGGTCCAAGGTGTGAATTGAGTTTAGGTTAGTTTTAGGGTAAATGGTCAGGGTTAGGCTGTAAAATTACCAGAAAATGAATGGAAGTCAATCCATGGTCCACACAGTGATATAAAAACAAACCTGAGTGTGTGGAAGTGTAACATCTGCCTCGCTTTCCTCCTTTTTCTCAAGAATCAGCCATCAAAACAGATTTAATGCTGTTGATGCCAGCAGAATCTGACTGGCAGGACAGCCCTGGACTGGATGTTCTGAGTAAAATGTTCAGAAGTTGTTCAAACGCAGCAGAGAGTCTGAAGGACTGATCATCTGTCTGAAAACAGTAAACGTGTTGTTGTAAAGTCAGATGTTTTGTCATTCCTGTTCATATAAAACTTTATGTTTAAAAAAACCTCTACTCATCTGGCTTGTATCAGTCTTTCCTTTGTGTTTCAGAGTGTGAGCAAGTGTGTGTTATTTGCTACATCGTGGGAACAATTTCCAGAAAAAGGCAGCATCATGGGGACCGCCAGGCTTTGGTCCATTATGGATGCTAATTTCAGGTGGGGGGTTTGGTTTAGGACTGAAGTGTGAATTGAGTTTAGGTTAGTTTTAGGGTCAGGTATCTGTGGGGTTAATCTTAGAGTATAATGTAGGGATTGTTCCACATTTGGTTTACTGTGTTGAAGTCTGGGGGAAAGCATGTAAAACAATTACAAATCCTGTTTTTATTATGCAAAAAAGAGCTCTACGACTTATCACACAAAAACATTATGATTACCCATCAAATACATTATTTTGTCAGTTGAAATTATTGAAATTCTATGAGTTGGTTGATTACAACATTTTGCAGATAAGGCTCATAAAATATAATACCTTTGAACATCCAATCGAATTTTATTAAGAGACAAAGTTACTACAATTTAAAAGGGACAGAGGTGTTTGTGAAACCTAAAATCCAAACTAGTTTGAAGGAACGATGTACTTCAGTGAATGGAATAAAATTGTGGAATAATCTGGAGTATTATATTAGAAGTGAAGGATCAATGTATAAGTTTAGGAGAATGATAAAATCCAGTCTGTTAAAAAAACATGAAATGACATAATACGTATCCTTAAAAATTGTCTAAAAGATTTTAGTTTTTTATTATTTTTTTCTGTTTTTTATTATTGTTCAAATTTCTTTTGATGTAAAAAGGCACAGATATAAGATTTTTTTCTTCCTTCTGCNCATCCATTCATCCATCCATCCATCCATCCATCCATCCATCCATCCATCCATCATGGATCCATGATGGATGGATGGATGGACATTATCTACCCACTTCTTCCTTTCAGGGTCACAGGGGTCCCTGGTGCCCACATCCAGCAGTCACAGTGTTTTAAGTTTTAAGTTGGATCAAAACAACTCAGTCATTTCTCAACATTAGATGATGGTGGTTTAAAGATAGTGAGCAACAAGCATTGCTTTAACATGGTAGTATAGATTCAAGCTGGTTCAGAAGTTTTAAGGTGGTTCAGTACATTTAAGGTGGTTCAGTACATTTAAGGTGGTTCAGTAAATTGAAGGTGGTTCAGTAAATTGAAGGTGGTTCAGTAAATTTAAGGTGGTTCAGTAGTTTTAAGGTGGTTCAGTAGTTTTAAGGTGGTTCAGTAGCTTTAAGGTGGTTCGGTAAATTTAAGATGGTTCAGTAAATTTAAGATGGTTCAGTAAATTTGAGGTGGTTCAGTAGCTTTAAGGTGGTTCAGTAGCTTTAAGGTGGTTCAGTAGCTTTAAGGTGGTTCAGTAAATTTAAGGTGGTTCAGTAAATTTAAGGTGGTTCAGTAGCTTTAAGGTGGTTCAGTAGCTTTAAGGTGGTTCAGCAGTTTTAAGGTGGTTCAGCAGTTTTAAGGTGGTTCAGTTGTTTTTAGGTGGTTCAGCAAATTTTAGGTGGTTCAGCAAATTTAAGGTGGTTCAGTGAATTTAAGATGGTTCAGTAGTTTTAAGGTGGTTCATCTGGGTTAAGGTGGTTTGGTTGTTTCAGGGTGGTTCAGTAAATTTAGTTTAGTTTAGTTTTAGTTTATTTATTTCAATCATAGACTGAAATATGAGTGCAAGTCATCCAATACTATAAAATCCATCCATCCATCCATCCATCCATC
>NW_013953060.1:163548-165620 GCF_001266775.1 Austrofundulus limnaeus
AAACTAAACTAGAGTAAATGGTCAGGGTTTAAAAAATTACTGGAAAATGAATGGAAGTTAATCCATGGTCCCCACGGGGATATAAAAACAAACCTGTGTGTGTGTGTGTGTGTGTCTGAGAAACACAGATAAGTCTTACAAAGTAGCCTTTGTGAAACCCTCAGACTCCAGCAGAGTCTCTGGTGTCTGTCTGTTTATCTGCGTGATAAAATCACAGCACAACAGGGGAAATGAAAGCCGCTACAACAGCCTCGACAAAACCATCTTCTGCTTTGATACTTCCACTGGGCCTCACAGGATCCACAGGACTCTTAGAGACCGCAGCCAGGGCGACACTTTTTGATCTGACGAGAGGAGTCAGCGCTCGTGGCCGTGGAATCATGAACAAGGCCGGCAGGAGAAGACGCAGCGTGAAACAGCAGACTTGTTTCTATAAATATATCTGAGAAACTCGGGTCAGGTCAAGCAGGTCTTAAAGTCACCATTCAGATCTAATGAAGTGGATCAATATCTAACCCAGGCACGGCTGGTGTAACACAGGCTAAGCCCTCCCTGAGGTTTAAAATAAAATGTTAAAATACCTAATAAACACTATTTCAAAATATTGCGTCACATTTTGTAAAATTACAACAAAACTGGTGCCAAACAGCCATCCATCAATTATCTTTACCCTTTTTCTTTTTCTTTTTAGGGTCACTGGTGTCCAGTGGTGAGCAGAGCAAATTCAAGTTAGTTCCGCAAATTCTAAACCGCTAATTATTTTCTTTAGTTCCGCATGTTCCAAAGCACACACGTCATAATTATTTTAGTGGAAGTTTAATAGATCCGCTAAACTGGCTCAGTTCACCATAATATTTATATTCCCAGTAATAACGTGAGCCATTATTGCACAACACTGCCATCTAAAGACAGAATGGGTTGTTTACAACCCAACTCATTTCATCACGGTTTCAGGAAGTCATTTATACAAACAGGCGTTTGATTCATGGTGTTAATTTAAAATAAAAAGTTGTTGTGGACTGCAAGTTTTGCTACTTCTTGGTCATTTATTTTTCTTATGTTTATGGCTTCAGTAAGAAAGCATACAATATATTAGTTTTAAACTGTTTCTTGGATAGCTGAAGCGATGCATTCTGGGTAAAGGACCAAGTGGAACCCGCCATTTCAAAATAAGAGCCTGAATTTAAACTGTGCCGTGTGTAGCTTCAATATGACGTGACGTGAGACAACGGGTTGATGGACGAAGATTCAGCGTGTCATAAATTATTATAATGCCTCCCTCTACCCTCTCAAAGCTAAAATAAGTATATAAACAACAATAATTATGGGTGGATTGTTGGGGAAACTATTATTTTTTTGTTAACGGTGGGTTCTAGAATAAAAGACGTGAAAATCATTTGAATAGGAATAAACCAGCTGTAGCTCTTTTAACAACTGACCTCAGACAAAAAAAAAATCATTTTAAACAAATAAATAACAGTAATTCAATGCTGCTGATGCCTTTTCTCAAACATGTCCCTCGCTGTGTGTGTGTGTGTGTGTGTGTGTGTGTGTGTGATGGGCAGACGTAGGGCCTACACAGCGCTGTTGTGTTGAGAAAAAAAGCCGCTCTGTCTTTTGTTTATTTATTGCCACAATGTTTTTTTATATAAATACTTGTACAACCCGTGGGCGGCCAGTTTTGCTTAATTTCTGCGTTGATCAGCTGGAAGAAACAACTTTTTTTCCAACCTCCTGACGTCAAACACGCTGCTTCTACCCGGGCCGGAACCATCAATAAAATGCAGGATTGAGYGTTTCATGTGTGGTTGGAACCTGGAGACACACTTCAGCTGAATCTCAGATCAGAACCTCACGATCAGAACCACAGACAGCAGGTGTGCCGCTGGAGAAGGGTGGGGGAGTTTCCTGCAAGCATCCCACCACAACGCAAAGCATTGTGGGAGATGTCTCTTAATTTTTAGTTTAGTTTAAATTGTTTATTCATTTCATTTAAAATCAAAATTTTATACATATTAAAAACAAAAGATATACACAACATATATACACAAATATATACACACATATATATA
>NW_013953060.1:165749-167839 GCF_001266775.1 Austrofundulus limnaeus
CCGTAACGCAGAGCAGTTAGTCACAGGATCAAGCTTTGTGTTATTTTATCATTAATCTGTGATGGCGCTGTTGTAAGAATGTGTTTTGTCATGGTGTTGGACACTAACAGCAAGCACGCTCCGCTGTTCAAGAAAATAATAAACTCTTTAAGGGAATCTCTCTACTGTAATGTCAGATGACATTTGGAACCCTGTTTTAAATTATGATAAACCATACTTTCTGATATTCAAAATAATGATAGCTGGTAGATAATTAGTTGTTGGCGGTACTGCATTTTAATTTTAGAAAGCACAAATCCGCTAATGAATTATAAAAATTAGTAAAACCGCTAAAACGCAAATGACATACTTAGGTCCACAATTAGCGACTTTGCACTTTAGCGGACTGGTGCCCACCACTGCTGGTGTCCATATCCAGCAGTCACTGTGTGAGGGGCGGGGTTAACCTGGACAGGTCCCCGGTCCATTACAGAGGGGCGGGGTTAACCTGGACAGGTCCCCGGTCCATTACAGAGACACTAAGACAAAAAAGACAAACAACCATTCCCTATCTCGCTCACACCTAGGGACAATTTAGAGTTACTAGTTAACCTAACAGTCATGCTTTTGTTCTGTGGGAGGAAACCGGAGTACCCGGAGAAAACCCACACATGCACAGAGAGAACATATAAATTCTACCCGGAAAGTCCTGATGCATCTCAGTATTCCAGGTAGAAAATATCAAAAAGAAAAAAATAAGCAGGTCCTCTGGATGGTTCTTCTTTAGTGAAACGTTTCTTCTCTCCTCCAAGAGACTTCTTCAGTCTGATGAGTTTCATGTGAACTCAGCCTTATAAGCTCCGCCTCCACCTGGACAAACAGGTTAGTCACATGCAAAAGAGGGCCATCGACTAACAATAGGCTTGATTAGCTCTATTGTTCATAGAGGGTCATGTGCCCCATCACCTGACTTATTGGTTTGGATGCTGTGGTTCTTAGGTGTCGTGTTATGCGTATGTAGTGAATGCAAGCGGGGCTCGACGCCCCCTTGTTTTTGTCCCTCTTTCCCTATTCGTGTTGGTATCATTGGGGGCCTGATTCACACATTTTGCTCACAGGGGGCGGAGTCATACTTGCAATAACAGCGTTGTAGGAGGAGGACAACTGGACACGAAGGCCTCCACCTCTGTTTAATTGTTAACGGTTTTTCTTCACAAAGATGGCTTCCTTTACTCCTCTCTCAAACCAATGATCCTCTCTAATAAGTCAGCAGTGACAATTGCTACGTTTACATGGACATAAGTAATCGGATTAAACACCCGTTCAGAATAAAAATGTGTCATGTAAACAGCCCGTTCGGATTATTCTGATCCGAGTGAGCTCGATCCGAATGAATTTTTAATCTGAATGAGTTGGGTGGGTTATGCCGATTGATAATCGGAATGATGTGCATGTAAACACTTAATCCGATCATCTTATTCTGATTGTACGTTTGTAGAAAACTGACCTGTGCGCATGTCTGCAGACTTTTATTCACCCAGTTCTGCTCTTTAGAGGAGGTGGGACAGCAGTGCTCCAGCTGCGCTGCACCGCGCAAAACTTTTCCTCCTCGCTCTCTTAACAGATGGAAAAGGAGGCAAGCAGCAGACGTTGCTTCGCAAAAAATAAAAATAAAAARCAYGTATTGCTTCATCTGCAGGCTGCAGCTCAACTGAGGAGTAACGACGTCTCTACAGTTATTAAAAACTGACACGGGTCCGTCCTGAGCGCATAGAAAAGCTTTGTATACGTTTGTAACACGGAAGTAGAGCTGAAAGTTTACAACACTGCGCATGTCCGGACTTTTATTCTGAATAAAAGTCCTGTGCATGTAAACACTTTTCATGATCGGATTGTGTCCATGTAAACAGTTCATTCGGATTATTTAATCCGAATACATTTCAATCTGATCAAATCATTTTGTGCATGTAAACATAGCTACTGATGTTCAAAGTGACACAATGGGCCTCATGCAGAAACTGTTCGTACGCACAGATTTGTTCTTAAGTTGTGCGTACGAGTGATTTAGGAGAATTTGTGGCATTCACCAATGTTTTCGTATTCTAAGATTT